>NC_056726.1:492732934-492850434 GCF_019279795.1 Protopterus annectens
CTGTTTCTCCCACTAGTAGCATCCTGCCAGGGTTTTGAGAAGCAGCAGTTTGCTCACACACCTGGCCAGCCTCATCTCCCGGGTACATGGAACCAACGCCCCGGGTGTGACATTCTGTGCATGAAGCATGCACACACGCCCCCACTGTGTGCACTATTTTTCAGTATTCTCTTCGGTATTATGCAAGACTACTGTTCTCACAGTATGATTGTGCAGGCACTGTTCTTTGATGCACATAGACTGCTCGTAATACTGTGGTTGAGCAATGTGCACATGTTTGCTGGTATTAATCTACACACTTACATACATTTCCTATACTGTTGGATGACTGTGCTGGATGATATGTTTGTGATCACAGCAGCTGAATGTGAATCTGCCATGGCTTAGTGGAACTCACGTAGACTTTAGTGTGCAGGGTTGGGAGGTTGCAACCTGGCGGTGCAGATTATTTTGTTAATGGCCACGATGGCAGCTGTTGACTACAGAGTGACTAAGGCACTGTAGAGCAATTGTAGGTGGGTATGCACTGGTTTTCGCAAGACTCAGCATTGCTGACCTCCAGTTGCAGCATCTTGCACTGAGTTAGCATCTACATTGCTTAACCAGTGTGATAATTGCTTACCGCCACCTAAACAGGCTTTCACCCGCTTACTCCGGCATACCCCCACGCTACTTCATGTATTTAGTTTACAATTGTGGACCGAGACAATCCAACTGGATGCTTGTCAGTTTTCAGCGGTGGCCCAGGGAGTAGAGCTCCACAGTGACCCCAGCTACTAATTCCAATTAATACTGAGGTGTTCACATTCATAGAGAGTAACAGATGTAACATAGCTACGTCCCCCATTTTTCATGCTTAGTTTACATTAACATGTCGGTGTTATACATGCTTTGGTCAGGTTTACATGTCAGGTATGACTGTTGACAAAGGTCAGTTTAAGGTGAAGCTGGATTCCAGTTTAATAGTTCTGGATGGGTTACACGCAGGTATTCTGGGTAGGTTTAGTTATTCCATACCTGTGTGGTACAGTTAAGGGGAATAGTGAAGGAGTAGGTAGGTAGGTAGTGGGGGTGACATTGTAACTGTATAGTAGCCTTTTGGAATAATTGGATGGGGAGCAATAGGGAAGGTTTTGCAGATGTTGGGATTTGTATGTGAGGCAGGACAAGAGGTGTCAGTTCCACTAGTTGATGTAGTGGTATAGAGTGGAAGTTGGGGGGGGGGTTCACAAGGTGGTGAGCCTGTGCTGATCCAAGTGTGCTTGTGGTGTTCCTTCATGTTGAAACAAACCAAGCAAAAAAATAATAAACTGATAAAATACAAATAAACGTTGCAGGCTCGAACTTAATCCACCAGGAAAATAATTTATTGAAGTGAAGTTAGCGCTTTCGTTTTACGACATTGAGTAAAACTTCAGACAAAAAAGAGAACGATCTTAGAACCTTAAATAAGTGACACAACTTCATGAATGTGTGGAAACAACTTTGGACACCATGCAAATGCTCACAAAAAGATGTTGAAACAAACCAAGCAAAAAAATAAACTGATAAAATCCAAATAAACCTTACAGGCTCGAGCTTACTCACTTTTTAACAGTTCTTAATAGGTTTTCTTGTTTTTATGCATCTCGTAGCATATTAACAAGTATTTTCATACATATTTTTAACATGTATTCTGATGCATTATGTGTGAGGTATATGCTTTTACTTTGACTGAAAATTGATGTATCAATATGGACCCACATTTATTTGATGGGTGCACTTTAATGCCTAATTCATTAATTTATTCATGAAGTTGTATCACTTATTTAAGGGTCTAAGATCGTTCTCTTTTTTGTCTGAAGAAGTTTTACTCAATGTAGCAAAATGAAAGCACTAACTTCATTTCAATAAAGTATTTTCCTGGTGGGTTAAGTTCGAGCCTGCAATGTTTATTTGTGTTCCTTCATGTGTTATTTACATGTGTCTTGTGGGACAGCTGAGGTAATACATGTGGCTTGGGGGTTCCAGATTCTGGAAATATAGTTGGGGAAGAGGGTGTCACCTACATGTAACTTTAAACATTAATAGAAACTATGATTAGAAAATAATGAATTACATAAGGCTGGCTTTGGAGATGGGTACAGGGTACAAAGCTGTGATTATTAAAACAATGAATTGTATAAGGCTGGGTTCAAGATACGTAGCTGTGATTAATGCAGTGAAATGTAAAAGGCTGGGTACAGTGTATATAGCTTGTGATTAGTCACAGAATGAAGTGTATAAGGCTGGGTATGGGGCTGGTAACAAGGTACATAGCTGCGATTATAAACAGAATTAAGTCTATAAAGCTAGGTACAGGGCTGGGGACAGGGTACAGAGCTATGATTTATAACAGAATGAAGTGTATAAGGTTGGGTACATGGCTGGGTATAGATTACATAGCTGTCATTAGCAACAGAATGAAGTGTATCAGGCTGGGGGCTGAGAAAAGGGCTGGATGCAGGGTACATAGCTGTAGTTAGGAAATAATTAATTGCATAAGGCTAGCTTTGGGGCTGGGTACAGAGTATATTACCATGATTACTAACAGAATGAAGTGTATAGGGCTGGGTACAGTGATTAGTAACTGAATGAAGTGTATAAGGCTGCATACGGGGCTGGGTACACGGTACATATCTGTGATTAGTAACAGAATGAAGTAAATAAGGTTGGATACAGGATACATAGCTCTGATTAGTAACAGAATGAAGTGTATAAGGCTGTGTGTGGGTTTGCATACAGGGTACATAGCTGTGATTAGTAACCAAATTAGGGGGTATAAGGCTGGGTAAGGGGCTGGGTACAGGCTACATATCTGTGATAAGTAAGAGAATGAAGAATTGGGAGGGTGGCTTAAAGGCTAAGGTGTTTGCCATACAAACACAAGGTGCAGGGTTTGAGTCTCACAAGGGATAATTGACTAGGCTAAAATGGCTCACAAGGGCAGTTAGCTTAGTACTAAACTATGAACCTATGAACCTAAATGGAACAGGGGTTGATAGGTAAGTGGTGTTCATGGGGCAAAAAGGGGGGAGTTAGTAGGGGAATTATCCAGGGATGTGCAGGAAGGCTGCAGGGAAGGTCCACAGCTGGCAATGTCTTCTACAGCAACAGCTGTGCATATACACTGCATTTGGAGTTTGAATTGGACACTCACACCCCTGGGTGGGGGTGAGGACTACAATAATAACTCATGATGCCAATTAGATCGGCTTACATGCCTACAGTGGTGTGCTGCGACCATGTGTTCTTTGGTGTTATGTACTGAGTTTTGCAACAACACATATGGTTATACAGTACTTTGCCATGTAAAATAGACTGTGCTGCAGTGGGAGCCATACCGGGAATGGCTGCATGTTAGGTGGAGGCTCTGCCCAATTTGCACTATTGCTTACATCCCCAGGGCGGTCCAAATAGAACCGCGCCAGCCAACACCTGCATGCCTAGGCCCATAATTACATACCCATAGTTCCCCCACTCGGCCTTCCTCTACAGCACTCATCCTTACTGTGAGTGCAGGTCGGGTCTAACCGCACCACTGCACACTGCCCACTCTCCACATCTCAGGACCCATGTCATATGTTGTTTCGACCCATGGGTCATCATGCTTGCCCAACCTTGTAGTCCATGTATGTACATGGCCTGTATAGATAAATCATTACAGGGACTGTCTCCGATCATCAGTTTTTGGGGTGTCCCGCAAGGGATGCTCTGGTCTCTGTTGCAAGATTAGACTTGGCAGGTCCACAGTGTTCCTCCCACTGGTTGTGTCCTGCCTGTGATTTGGGGAGCAGTGGATTGTTTACATTGTTTGTGTGTTTGTTTGTATGTTTCCCCTGTCTGGCTGGTGGGGATGGGGAATGTTACGTGTTACACGTTTGTTGATTGGGCCCCTCACCCCCATTGGCACGGCCTATGAACATATGTCATTCCTAAGTGCTGTATCATATCATAGCTATATATCTGAGTGTGTATATATATATATATATATATATATATATATATATATATATATATATATATATATAGATATATATATATATATATTATGTATATATATATATATATATATATATATATATATATAGGTTCATAGGTTCATAGGTAGGTACTAGGCTATTGGCTCAAGGGCCTACGTAAGCATAGGCAACAAGGTTCCCTGGCTTACGCCACCCAAGAAAGTTATTTTCCTGTGCCACTGTTGAGCAGAGACACAGAAGTGATCCCTGAGGTGTAATTCCTATTTCCCATCCACTCATCAAGATTTTTCTTGAAGAGTGCTAATGAAGAACTTTGCTTGACATAGATGGGTAGCCTGTTCCAGAGTATGGGAAGTCTCTGGATAGGAATCTATTCCTCCAGCATGTCCTGTTTATTGTGGTGACAAGGTTTAGGTCCCTAGAGCATGTATCTCGAAGGGATTGGGATTTCTTTAGGTGTAGCATGTCCAACAGCTCTGGGTTTGACACAGCTTTATATGTTAGGCAGAGATCACCTTGGAGTAGGCGATATGCTATGGAGTAAAGCTGGAGTTTTTTGGGACGGTCAGTGTAGGGCATTTGTTTGAGTCCAGTAATTCTCTTTGTGAGGTACTTCTGTGGTCTTTCCAGCTGCTGCAGATGTCTTGTGAGGTACATTCCAAAAGGGGCATTGTACCCTATAATAGCTCTAATGAGTGTCAAGTAGAGGGGAACGATGACCTCTTTTTTCCTGGATGAGAACCCTTTTATGAGGAGGTGTGCCACATAGAAGGACTTCCTGACTACTGTGGCGATGTGACTATCAAAGGAGAGACTACTGTCCACCTGGGTCCCAAGGTCTCTTATCAGGCATTCGGTGTTAAGTAGATTACTGCCTATGTGGTAGTTCATGGGTACAGAGTTTTTACCAAAGGGGATGACACTGCACTTTTTGGCATTGAGCTTGAGGCCATGGCTCTGACACCAGGCATCTGTCTCAGAGAAGCCCTTCTGTAGGATGTTCACATCATTTGGGGATTTGACTATGGCTCCTAGTTTGCAGTCATCTGTGAACTTCGTTAGCCAGAGGCCTTCTGTGTTAGCCCGTACTTCAGAGAAGTAGATACCAAACAAGAGCGGTCTCAGGACGGAACCCTGTGGTACTCCACTTGTCACTGGTTTGAGGTCAGATTTGGAGTCTCCTACTTTTACAGTGTGGGTTCTGTCAGTGAGCCAGTTGGCAACCCATCTTGTGAAGAAGGGATTTATGCCTAGTTTATTGAGTTTAGCTATAATTCCAGAATGGGGGATGGTGTCGAAAGCCTTGGCGAGGTCAAGGTAGGCTGTGTGAACCACCTTACCCTCATCTACAGCTTTGGTGACTGCCTCAAAGAAGTCGATCAGGTTCAGGAGGCATGATCTGCCTTTCAGAAACCCTAACTGGGTGGGATCCAGAGTTTGGAGGTTACCAATGTCTTTGTTTATGAGTTCCATGATGATACATTGCAGACCAGACTCGTCAGGCTAATAGGTCTATAGTTCCCGGATCAGTGGTGGCTCCCCCTTTGTGGAGTGGGATAACTGTTGCTGTGCGCCATTCAGTGGGCACAAAGCCTGATGCGAGGCTATTATTAAACATGGTGCTTAAGTGAGGAGCCAATTCATTCTGAAGTTCGTGTAAAACTCAGCCTGGGATGTTGTCCGGTCCCATGGATGCTGTGTTTTTGACTTTAGAGAGTGCAGCATTCACCTGCGTAATTGTAATTACAGGGACTCTGCATTCTTCCCGTATAGGTATGCGCCCTTTAGGGGGTGAGAGGGGTAAAGTTAGCACTGAACCTATTTGCCAGGATGTTGGCAATATCAGTTGGTTCTGTAATTTTTGTGCCTTTGTGCTGTAACTCAGAGCAGATCCATGTATTGCCATTGAGATTCTTGACATAGCTATAGAATGCTTTGTGGTTGTCCTTGGAATTAGTGGCGATTTTATTTTCATAGCTAGCTTTGGAGGATCTTATAAGGGATCTCAGCTTCTTAATGAGGCTGAACAGGGAGCTCCTCCACTCATTGGATTTTACTCTCTTTTGCAACAGTTTCTTCCTTCTGTGTATATATATATATATATATATATATATATATATATATATATATATATATATATATATATATATACATATATATATATATATATATATATATATATATATATATATATATATATATATATATATATATATATATATATATATATATATATATATAGATATATTGCTGTATATATATCTGATGATGTGTGGATATATGGGTGTCTGCATATGTATATATCTATATGTGGGTATTAATATATATATATATATATATGTCTGTCTATGTATGTATACATTTGTACTACAGAGAGGGAGAGGTATATACATATATATATATATATATATATTTATGGGTATATATATTTATGGGTATATATATATATATATATATATATATATATATGTATGTATACACACACACACACACACACACACACACACACACACACACACACACACACACACACACACACACACACACTACCTGTACATATTTAGCTATATATCCTGTAATGTAGACTTCTACTGCTGGATACTGTGTTTCGTCTGTATAATGGCTGACCTTGTGTGCCACGTATGCTTTGCGATACCTAACACTAACTCCGCTAGTGTAATCTAAGTCACACGTGAAATCTGTTGTTAGTACCAGAGTAACATTCGTCCCATGCGGGACAACCCAATCATTGGGTATTCAACTTTCGACTACACCCAGAGTTACAAAGGTACCCATGGCTATGAGCGTGGATTACAGCGTGTGCCAGACCTAGGATACTTGTGTCGGGACAACATACGGAATGGGTCCCAGGGGGTTGGGGGAGTGGAGGGAGGGCAATGTGTGGTGGTGTGGTAGCTATGGGCCGGTAACCAGGGTAGGGATGGTGGCTGTGTGTGTGCAGCGGGTGGGGGGAAGCAGGACTGTGGGTAATGAATGTATGCGTCGGGGATGGCCTTGGTTGGATGGGCCTGTACTGCTTGGTCCGCCTAGTGGGTGGGGGAGAGGGGGATGTGATGTCAAAATGTGAAATGCAACAGAGGGCTAATTTAAATCCCTATTTCAATGACATACATACAATAAAATGAGCTTGGTAGTGTATTGTAGGGTGGACGTGTTTGGCTGGGCGGGGGGTATGCCAATTCGTACGTGACATATATACTTTGGGGCCTCTCAAGCCCATTCACGGTGCATGTGGACATATATGTTTCTCTTAATCTACCATTGCTATCTACAGATGTCTGGCATATATACCGCTGTGGGTATATATATTTGCTTACGTATTCCTAACTATGTCCGTATATACCTACGGGGACATATATCTGCGTACATATATGTAACTTGCTGTGTATATGTGGACATATAGATGTAGACATGTATATGTGTAGTTGTCGACATTTGCATGTATATCTGTTCATATATTTGTGTATATATATATATATATATATATATATATATATATATATATATATATATATATATATATATATATATATATATATATATATGTGTGACTGCATCTATTGCTTTGTTGTATCCATTTAGATAGTAATATATTTGCACACACACGTCCATCTAGCTGTAGGTATACATTCTCTGTGCTGTAGCATGACTGGACTAGATGGTATGTTTCTGAAAACATCTATGTCATTTGTATCTGTCATGGCTTAGTGGTAAATCCCTTTCTCTATGGTGTGCAGCGTCCTTGGTTTGAGTCCTGCAGGAGCTGTTTATTTTGTTGGTGGTGCAGAACACCAGCTGTTGGATACTGAGTAATTAAGACACATTAAACCAGTTGTACGCAGGGTGTGCAGGGGTTTGCACGGAGCTAAGCACTGCTAACCTCCGGATACAGTTTCTAACACTCAGCTTCTACTTTGCTTATTCTGTGTAGGTAATGCTTACCCCCATGCAAAAATACTTAAACATGCTTACTAGTGCTTATATATGCTTACTACTGCTTATTTGTGCGTAAACCTGTTTACTAGTTTATTCTGTCTGACAATGATACATCACATGTGCATATCTTGTGGGACTCCAGTTCATATATTTCAGCTTTTTTGTGGGTCTTGCAACAAAAATATTGTTTATAACATGCTTTGCAGTGTGAAATAGACTGTGGTACAGCGGGACCCAAACCAGGAATGGCTGCTTATTGGTCGGATGCTCTACCCACTAAATTATTGCTGTTTTGCTTCATTTGCATATTTCTACCATATTTTAATACCCATGTTTCCTTCCCCCGGCCCCCATGCTCCATGTACACAGCATCCATCCATTACCCAGCTGCGAGCCCAGCCATACCACATCTCCACACATTTACCTCTCTGCACGTGTCGGTACTCCTCCATTATACTGTCTCAACCCAAGATTCAGCAGGCTCTTCATCCATTTAGTCCATGTATGTTCGAGCCTTCCCTTGATCCTCTTATGATACTGGTGAAAACACCTATGTGACCCACAAGGTTTGGTTCGTCCCACCAGGGATGGACCTGGTTCTGTGTCACAGGTAGACTTTACTGGTCTACACTGTTTCTCCCACTGGTAGCATCCTGCCAGGGTTTCGCGAAGCAGTGGTTTGCTCACACATTGGGCCAGCCTCATCTCCCGGTTCTGCGGTACCAATGCCCCAGGTGTGACAATCTGTGCATGAAGCACGCCCACACACCCCCATGGCATGCACCGTTATTCATTCTTCTCTTCAGTATTATGCAAGACTACTGGTCTCACAGTATGTTTGGACAGGCACTGTTCATTGATGCGCATAGACTGCTCAGAATACTGTGAATGAGCGATGTGCACATGTTTGCTCTTATTAATCTACATACCTACATACATTTCCTATACTGCTGAATGACTGTGCTGGATGATATGTTTGTGATAACAGCAGCTGAATGTGTATCTACCATGCCTTAGTGGTAACTCACTTAGACTATAGTGTGCAGTGTGGGGGTTTGGAACCTGGGGGTGCAGATTATTTTGCTAATGGGCACATTGAGAGCTGTTGGCTACAGAGGGCCTAAGGCACTATATAGGAAGTGTAGGTGGGTATGTGCGAGGCTCAGATCAGCTGACCTCCGGTTACGGCGTCTTACACTGGGTTAGCCTCCACATTGCTTAACCAATGTGGGCATTGCTTACCGCCACCCAAGCAAGCATAATCCCGCTTTCTGCAGCATACCCCCATGCTACTTCATGTATTTAGTTCACATTTGTTGTCCGGGACAATCCGACTGGATGCTTCTCCATTGTCAGCGGTGGCCTGGGGAGTGAAGCTCCACAGTAATCCCCAGCTACACATTACACGTTGTATTGAGGTGTACACATTCATAGAGAGTAACAGACTTAACATAGCTATGCACCACATTCTTCATGCACATTAACATGTCAGTATTATACATGCTTAGGTCAGGTTTACATGTCAGGTTTGACTTTTGACATAGGTCAGTTTAAGGTGAACTGAGATTCCAGTTTAACAGTACTGGGTAGGTTACACTCAGGTATTCAGGTTAGGTTTAGTTATGCCATACCTGTGTGTTAGAGTAGAAGTGAATAGTGAAGGAGTAGGTAGGTCGGTAGAGGGGGGGGACATTGTAACTGTATAGTAGGCTGTTGGAATGATTTGTGGTGAAGCAATAGGGAAGGTATGCAGGATGTTGGGATTTGTATACGGACAGGACAGGACGTGTTGTTTTCACTAGTTTGTGTAGGGGTATAGAGTGATAGCTGGGGGGGGGGGGATTCGCCAGGTGGTGAGCAAGTGCTGCTCCAAGTGTGCTTGAAGTGTTCCTTCATGTGTTATGTACATGTGCCATGTAGGACAGTTGAGGTCATACACATGGGCAGGGGGTTCCAGATTCTGCCAATATAGTTGGGGACGAGGGTGTCACCTACCTGTGATTGTGAACAGTAATAGTAATGAAACAGGGGTCGATAGGTAAGTGGTGTTAATGGGGCACAAAGAGGGCAGATAGTAGGGTAAATGTCCAGGGATGTGCAAGTAGGCTGACGGGAAGGTCCACAGGTGGCCATTTCTTCTCCAGCAACAGCTGTGTATATACACTGCATTTGGAGATAGGTTTGGACACTCACACCCCTGGGTGGGGGTGGGGACAACAATAATACCTTGTGATGCCAATTAGTTTGGCTTACATGCATACAGTGGGTTGTTGCAACCATGTGTTCTTTGGTGTTATTTAGTGGGATTTGCAACAATACATCTGGTTATACTGTACTTTGCCATGTAAAATAGACTTTGCTGCAATGGGACTCTTAGCAGGAGTGGCTGCTCATTGGGTGGCGGCTCTGCCCAATGAACACTATTGCTTATATCCCTGGGGCGGACCGAATAGAACCACTCCAGCCAACACTTGCATGCCTAGTCCCATAATTGCTTACCCATAGTTCCCCCACCCGCACCTTCTCCACAGCACTCATCCTTACTTTGGGTGCAGGTCGGGTCCAAACACACCACTACACACTGCCCACTCTCCACTTCACGGGACCCATCTCATACTTTGTCTCGACCCGTGGGTCATCAGACTTTCCCACTCTTGTAGTCCGGGTACGTACACGCCCCACCTTGAAAGGTCATCGCATGGGTGTTCTCCTATAACAAGACAGTTTTTGGGGTGTGCTGCAAGGGACGCTCCTGTCTCTGTTCCAAGATTAGACTTAGCAGGTCCACTGTGTCCCCCCACCTCTGGTTGTATCCTGCCTGTGGTCTGGGGAGCAGTGGATTGTTTACATTGTTTGTGTGTTTGTTTGTATGTTTCCCCTGTCTGGCTGGGGGGGGGTTACTGCTATGTGTTACACGTTTGTTTATTGGGTCCCTCACCTCCATTGGCATGGTCTGTGAACATATGTCATTCTTAAGTGCTGTATCATATCATAGCTATATATCTGTGTATATCTACACACACACACACTCACACACACACACACACACACACACACACACACACACATATATATATATATATATATATATATATATATATATATATATATATATATATATATTTGCTGTATATACATCAAACAACATGTGGATGTATGGGTGTTTGCATATGTATATATCTATACGGGTATTCATATATATGTCTGTCTATGTATGTGTACATTTGTACTACAGAGAGGGAGAGGTATATATATCTATTTAGTTATGGGTATATATACAAACACACACACCTCTACATATTTAGCTACATATCCTGTAATGTTGACTGGTATTGCTGGATACTGTGTTTAGTGTGCATACCGGCCAACTTGTGTGCCATCTATGCTTTGTGATATCTACAACTAAATCCGTTAGTGTACACAGAGTCACACTTGAAATCTATTGTTAGTACCAGGAGTACATTCATCCCACGTGGGACAACCCGAATATTGGGTATTCAACCTTCGTCTACACCCAGGGTTGCATAGGTACCCATGGCTATGTGCATGGACTACGGCGTGTGTCACACCTAGGATACTTGGGTCGAGACATCATACAGGATGGGTCCCTATGGGGTGGAGGGTGAGGGGGCAATGTGTGGTGGTGTGGTAGCTATGGGCCGGTAACCAGGGTAGGGATGGTGGCTGCATGTGTGCTGCGGGTGGGACAAAGTGGAACTGTGGGTTATGCATGTATGGGTTGGGGATGGCCTGGTTTAGATTGGCCTGTACTGCTCGGCTCGCCTAGTGGGTGGGGGAGAGGAGTATGTGATGTCAACACGTGAAACATAACAAAGGACTAATTTAATTCCCTAGTTCAATGACAGACATACAATACAATGAGCTTGGTAGTATATTGCAGGGCGGACATGTTTGGCTGGGCGGGGGGTATGCAAATTCATACGTGACATATATTGTTTGGGGCCTCTCAGGCCCATTAACGGTGCATGTGGACATATATGTTTCTGTTCATCTACCATTGGTATCTACAGATGTCTGGCCATATATACCTCTGTGGGTATATATATTTGCTTACATATTTCTAACTATGTCCGTATATACCTAGGAGACATATATCTGCGTACATATATGTAACTTGATGTGTATATGTGGACATATAGCTGTTGACATATATATGTGTAGTTAGCATTTGCTTGTATATCTGTTCATATATTTGTATATACACACATATATATATATATATATATATATATATATATATATATATAACTACATCTATAGATATGTTGTATCCATTTAGATAGATATGTTTAGATAGATGAAATATATTTGCACACACACGCCCACCTAGCTGTAGGTATACATTCTCTGTACTGTTGCATGACTGGGCTGGGGTTACGTTTCTGAAAACATACAAATTCTCCATATCTGGCATGGCTTAGTGGTAAATCATTTTGTGTATGGTGTGCATGGTCCTAGGTTCTAGACTTGCAGAAACTGTTTGTTTTGTTGCTGGACAGAACACCGGCCATTGGATACAGTGTGCTTAAGGCATTTTCAAGCGGTTGTAAGCAGGTTTGCGTGGAGGAAAGCACTGCTGACTTCTGGTCACAGTGTCTTACACCCAGTTAGCTTCTCCTTTGCATACTCTGTGTCAGCAGTGCTTAACCCCATGCAAATGCACTTGCACATGCTTACTAGTGCTTACATATGCTTACTACTGCTTATCTGTGCTTACGCCTGTTTACTGCTGACTTATTCATTATGATACTGACTCTTCACATGCACATTTCCTGCAGTACTCCTGTTCATAAAAATTATGATATTTAGTGGATTTTGGATTACAAATATTGCTTATACCATGCTTTGCCGTGTAAAATAGACTGTGCTGCACTGGGGCTTGAACTGGTAATGCCTGCTCGTTAGCCGAATGCTCTCCCCACTACACTATTGCTGACATGCTTCATTTGCATATATCATCCTTGTTATCCTCTTCAGACTTTTAGGCTGCTTTCACTGTGGCTGAGCAATGGGCACACCCACGCACCTGTGGTTAGCTGTACTTGGAGCTTTAGACAACAATACGGGGGTTTCTTCTTTTCATCTTTATGTCTTGTTGCTGTTGTACGCATGGGGGACTGTTGGTGGGGATATGTGGACATCTATGAGCGGTATCGCTCATTTATTTCCACTTCATGCTGTTCAACATTGCGGGGCATGTTTAATCTGTGGGGTCTGTTCTCAGACGCACCTCCTGCACTCGTTCATGCTCCGTGTAAGCCTGGTGTATCGGGCGGCGCACCTTCATTAATATGCATGACGCACTGCCATCTTGCTCCTAGGTAGCCTCTTCCCTGCAGGGCTAGACTAGTCCTGCATGGAAGATTAGCAAATCCGGGGGCACTAATTCTCTCAGTTTAATAAGAATAAAAATATCAACACTTTGAAGTACAAAGACTCTTCCTCAGTGCATCAAGCAAGCAAATGCCGTGCTTACAATGCATATGTAAATGAGTATATAAAAGACCAGCCCCTATATCAAATTATACAGTTAAATATTTAAAGACACAATCATTCTAAATACATATGCAAAGTAAATAAGAATACATTAAAATACATACAGTGTATCATGTCCAAAAATCAAAATATCATTTGTTTCATCTTTAAAACTGGTTTCACACTATTGACTGCATTAAGACCAGGGTTACAATCTGCTCTGAAGAAATTGATTCACTTATATTCTGCTAGCTCAGTCAAAGTGACCAAGTCACCACCACATTCACTTTTATGTAGTACTTCCACTACTCAGAATTTAAAGCTATGGCATTCTTCATTAGAATCAATATGTTTAAACAAAGAATTAATTCTCTTTCTTCTTTTTATCTCTGACAAATGAGAGCATATCCTATCTTTCAACTTATTATTAGTTTTACCTATATAAAAACCTTGCACTTTTATTGCAATTAGCAATATACACTATATTTTCTGTATTGCACATTACCAATGCCTTAAAATATTTGTTTTCTATTAATAGGATGGGTAAACTCACAATCCTTATTAATATAGTTACAAAAATGGCAGTTATAACAGGCCGTTATACCACTTTTAACACCCACTTTCTTCTTATCTTTGGTGAGCTTTTTGTAACATAATTTCTGTTTCAAATTATGTTCCTTCTTATAGATAAACTTTGGTTTGGTCCAAAAAGGTTTGGGATTGTTATCTGAATAAAAATTGGCCAATAACTTGTAATAATATTCTTTATTTGTATTGTTCTTCTATTGTATTTCATGATGTAGCCACATTTCCTAGTTTTTATGACACAACCAATAGTTTCATTACTATCCAAAAAATAAGGTCTACCAGTACTATTTATTTCTGATTGGACAAATTTCGTATTTCTTTCTAATACCAAATCATTATAGCCTTTCTCATGAAAATTGTCCATTCTGGCAGATGCATCACTTTGAAAATTATCATCCTGTGTGTTTAACCTACTTGACCTCAATAGCTGGCTTTTCACAATGCATACTCTGTATTTGTATATATCTGGTGTTCCAAACTTCTTTTTTAAAATGTTGGTATCAAAGAAACCATCTTTAAAGCATACCATTATGTCTAAATACTTATCTCTGTATTTGAAAACTTCATATCAAAGGACAAGAAATTAGTGGAACTTTGTAGATATTCTAAAAATATCATACAAAATATTGTCATCATCTATAAGGTGTCAGTAAAAAGGTTCATATTTTGTGTTTTTCTTTAACAATGACTATTATCACCAGAGACTGGTGTAGCAATGGGTACACCTGTCGCTAATATGTATGCGAATATAGTACTTTGTGATGAGGAAGAGAAGTTTATGTTTAATGTTGACTCACTATATAATGAATATGTACATCTTTACAGATGCTTTGTAGATGAAATATTGTTTTATTTGGACAGGTAAAGACAAAGTTTTGTATGATTTTGTTGAATATCTACAAAGTTCCACTAGTTTCTTGCACTTTGATATGAAGTTTTCAAATACAGAGCTAAGTCTTTTAAAGATAGCTGGGCATCCATGGCAGAGGTGGTAAGGGAGACAGCTAAAAAGGTGCTTGGTGTGACATCTGGACAGAGGACGGAGGACAAGAAGACCCACTGATGAAATGAGGACATACAGGAGAGTATACAGAGGAAGAGGTTGGCGAAGAAGAAGTGGGATTGTCAGAGAGATAAAGAAAGTAGATAGAAGTACAAGGAGATGAGGCTAATGGTGAGAGAGAGAGGTGGCAAAGGCTAATCATAAGGAGTATGGTGAGGTGTATAAAAGCTTGGATACTAAGGGGAGAGAAAAGGACCTGTTTGAACCAGGCTCTGCTGAGGTGTATCACCTCTGAGATGTTTTACAAAATTCCTGAGGCTCCAAGACCAATCTAAGTGCTTTTTCATTTATTTTCACTTTTTTTACTGCATTTGCACTTGCCTATCATTTTTATCTGTGTCTTATAGCTAATTTATCACATTTGTACTGTTTTAAAGCAATTTACTGACTAACTGCATTTCATTACTGTTTACTGTGTTTCTTTGCTATTTACCGCAATTCATTACCATTTAACTGCATTTACTGTATTTCATTAATGTTTAACTGTATTTATGTCAAACTGTGAGTTCAGTTTTTGTCTGTAAGTGGTTAATCTGTCCATTTCTATGAGTTTTACTGTGTTCTTAACCCTTAAATTGAGTGGTATAGTCTGGATACTGGTTTTCTGCATGCAGAGCTGTTTGATTTTGCCTTCTGTGTTTCTGGCAACCATCTTGTGTTTGCCTTCTGTGTTTCTGGCAGTCATCCTGTGTTGGTAGGGGCTTATCTTCTCTGCTAGTGAGAGAAGCAAGGCTGCCTGGACCTTCTCTGGCACAAGTTGATTGAAAAAGAAAGCAGGGGCTTGCAGGATTGGCTATATCACTGTGATATTAGAATTTTCTATTTTTTGTGGTATTTAAACACCACATTTGAGCTGGTTTGAACTTGTTTCCACATTGCGCATCACAGCTGCACTGTTTTTACCCCATTGCGAGGTATTCCAGCTACAAATTTTCCCTTAGTAGCACTTGTGTGATCACTTAGTAGTACTCATCTTAGACCTGCCATCCTTTAAACCCTTAGCTCTCTCTGGCCTCTCTCCCTCAGATTCTAACAAATCTGGGTAGACAATTTCCTATTGTTTCTCCTGCCAGTCTGGTTGATATGGGCATCCAGAAACAGTCTAGTAACTACCTTGTGTACACAGACAGCCCTCTACTATCACCTAGGAACACAATATTGGAGAGATGCAATTACATTAAGAACCTAGAGTCTATGCTCTCTCCCTCACAAGCCAGTATATCTGACACTGAGAAGGTTGTCAACACAAACACCACACCACAAACACCACCCACACCTACAGAACACGTACCCACATATGTGGAGGTCCTCAATAAAAACTTACCCACATGAAAGAGACCTCTGAGGCAAAAACACATGCAAACTCCACAGCCCACTACACCACACACTACACATAGTCCACACACCTGTGTCTCACAGCCACTAAAGCCTAACCGTAAACCCAACATATTAGTCATAGGAGACTCCATTGTGAGACACACAGATGCACTCCTCACCAGGCTGGATAAGGAGAAAATCACAGCTAGATGTTTGTCAGGTGCCAGAATCTGGCATATCACACATGCACTCAAGTCTCTCAACAACAGGTACTGTTATGACTATCATAGTCCATGTTGGCGTGAATGACTTGAGACATACCTCCCTGGACTATATGAAGAGAGACATGATTGAGCTCGCTGAATATGTTTTCCAATCAGGTATATCCATAGCCTTAAACAGCATTCTACTCTCACCCAGAATGATGCCTCAGTACAAACAGAAAATGACCAACTTTAACAATTGGCTTAGTTTCTGGTGTCATTCCAAGGTGATCCAGTACCTGACATCCTGGGAAGACATGTTCAACAGACCGCAATATTTTGCCAGAGATGGCCTGCATCTGTCTCCCTTGGGCTTCAGGCTCCTGGCAAAGGCTCTTACCACCTCATAGTCCCTTTTTTAGGCAATGTCATGAGGTCAAAACTACCAACATGAAAATTTCATCAAAACACAAATTAAAGATCATGCTGTTAACACTAGGAGTCTAAACATGAAACTGCACTCATTGCAAGCATTCTTAGCCCTGGAAGATGCCGAAATTTGTGCAATCACAGAAACCTGGTTCAAAGCTGCAGAGAGCACCCTAGCCATACCAGGTTACTCATCCTATCATACATTCAGACCCCAAACCATGGGCAACAAACAAAAGGAGGTGGAGTTGCAATATATATTAAAGCTCCAGGCTGGCCAAATGGTATGATGTACATGAAACACTCCAGGTGCAGATAACCATTGACAAGACCACTATTCAAATCAAAGCTAGCTACAGGCCTCCAACTCTGACTCAAGATGCCCAATCCACCTTTCTGGACCTCTTCAACTTTATCAAGATTCAATACTTTACCCTGATCCTGGTTAACTTTAACTATCGAACCATAGACTGGAGGAACTACTCATGCCAAGACACAAATGCCCAGAAATTCCTTGATTTCTTCAATGCACATCCCTTTGACCAGCTGGTTGACACCCCTACAAGAGGTGATAATACATTGGATTTGGTATTAACCAACATGAGTAACCACTGCAGCATCCCTACAGTGTCATATTCCCTGATAATCTGACCACAAAGTGGTCACTTTCAAAGTCACCATCTCCCCATCCCCCACCTCAAATAGGGTCAAACAAAAAGACTTCTCCAAAGCTGATTACACCCTCATGAGGGAAGGTAGAAACAGCTTCACAGCCCCACCCCTCCATAGGAACTGGCACAAATGCCCAAACTTACACCACAGTACTATACAAGCATTTATATAGTATAGCTGCATGGAATCAGGAATAACTGACAAGACAAAATCAACCTCCTGAAGGAAGAGTAAACCTAAAGATACAAAACTCTGAAACTGCAAACTCACAAACGAATAACAGAAAGGCTCTAAAGAAGACATCTGCAATAAATAAACTCTGTAATAAAAGGAAAAAAAATTGCTGTCTAGGACCAAGAAGGAGCAGTTGCCTAATTGGAAGCAATCTCTCCTTAGCCTGAACAAACAAATAAGAGCACCAGTAAAATCCTCCAAATCAAACGTCGAGTCCAAACTGGCCACATCTACTAAAGACAGTACAAAGGCCTTCTTCACATATGTCCACAGTCTCAAAGGAAGCCCTCAGATCTGCTCAGAACTGGTGGTCAAGGACACCACATACACAAATGCTGTAGATATAGCCAAGCTGTTGGCAGACAGGTTCAGCGAAAACTTCACCCCTCTGTCCCCCAATCAGTAAATAAGGACATCCCTACCCCTACCCCCTTATCTCTACAGAGCAAGTCATCACAGCCCTCTCAAAGACAAACAATACAGCATCCATGAGACACGATAAAATCCCAGGCTGCATCCTACATGAACTCAGGCAGGAACTTGCAGCAGCATTAGGCACTCTATTCAACCAAAGCCTGAGTACTGGCTTCATCCCAGCCAAATGGAGGACAGCCACTGTCATCCCTTTGCACAAAGGTGGAGCATCCACCAATCCAAGAAATGATAGACCCATCAGTCTTACTAGCCTGATCTGCAAGGCCAGGAAATGGATTATATTGGACCGCATTAATATGGACATTGGCAACCTGCAAACACTTCATCCCACACAGTTTGATTTCATCAGGGGGAGTTTATGGCTGTTAAATTTGGTTGACTTATTTTAGACAGTCACCAAAGCCATAGACGAGGGGAAGACAGTGCACACTGCCTGCCTTGACCTGGCCAAAGCCTTCAACCCTGTTCCCCATTTGGGTATAATAGATAAACTCTTTCAACTAGGCATCAATCCATATGTTCCCAGAAGTGTAGCAAACTGGCTCATTGATATAAACCACCTAGTCAAAATAGTAGAAGCCACCTCAAGCAGTAGACCCATAACAAGTGGTGTACCCCAGGGGTCAGTCTTGAGGCCTCTATTGTTTGGTATATACCTTACTGAGGTGCAGGCCAAAACCAGTGGACTATGGCTGACCAAGTTTGCAGATGACTGCAAGCTGGGTGCTATCATCAATTCCCCTAGTGATGTGGACATCCTCCAAGAGGGTCTCACCCAAACAAATGACTGATGCCACAAACATGGTCTCAAGCTGAATGACAAATATGCATCATCATCCCCTTTGGGGAGAGTGACATCTCCACAAATTATCAGATGAATAACAAGGTCCTAAGCACCCAGTCAGTCATGAGGGACTTGGGCACCCAGGTTGATAGCAAACCGACTTTTGACCACCATATTGCCTCTGTTGTATGGAAAGCTTTCTATATGTTCCACCTTGTTAGGAAGGGTGAATACTCCAGGGATGAGGAGGTCATAACATCCCTGTATTCTTCCCATGTAAGATCCATTATTGAGTACAACAGCCCTTTCAGCATGTACCTCACAAAACATAAGCAGCAGCTGGAGAGACCACAGAGATTCCTCACCAGGAGAGTCCAGGGCATCAAACATCTACCCTGCACAGATAGACTTAAAGACCTGTCCCTCTACTCAGTCTCATACATACTCCTTTAAGGTGACCTCTGCCATAAAAGCAATATCAGACCCCACATTGATGGACTGCTTCATATCAACAAGTCAAGCTCCACTTGTGTAACCCACACACGTGACCTCAACTTGGTCTGGGACGTCAATAGGTCTTGTTGGTGGGACAGATTTTTGTCCCAGAGACTCCCAATACTGTGGAATAGATTCCCTCTCCACATCGGGTAGAGTATCTCATTAACCCTTTTTAAGTGCAACTTGGATAAGTGGATGGGAAACAGAAAATACACCCCTGGGATTCCTCCTGTATCACTGCTGGACAGGGGAATCAAGTGCTGACTTGTCAGAACATGGGCTAAATTCTTGGCTAGGCTTGTAAGGGCCTCAGGGCCAATAGCCTAGTAACTTCCTATGATCCTATGTTCCAATTGGCTAGATAGATGGACCAAACTGGGAAAGATGTGCAGCAGGTAAGGGTGATAAAAGATAATGAGGGAAATGTACTCACAAGCAAGATAGTATGTTGAGCAGATGGAAAGAGCACTTTGTGGGGCTGATGAATGAAGAGAATGAGAGCGAGAGAAGGTTGGATGATGTGGGGATAGCAAATCAGGAAGTGCAATAGATTAGCAAGGAGGAAGTAAGGATAGCTATGAGGAGGATGTAGAATAGAAAGGCTGTTGGTCCAGATGACATACCTGTGAAAGCATGGAGGTGTTTAGGAGAAATGGCAGTGGAGTTTTTTAACCAGACTATTTAACAGAATCTTGGAAAGTGAGAGGATGCCTGGGGAGTGGAGAAGTGTATTGGTACCAATTTGTAAGAATAAAGGGAATGTGCAAAGCTGTAGTAACTACACAGGGATAAAATTAATCAGCCACAGCATGAAGTTTTGTGAAAGAGTAGTGGAAGCTAGGTTAAAAAAGGAGGTAAGGATTAGTGAGCAGCAGTACAGTTTCATGCCTGGAAAGAGCACTACAGATGCAATGTTTGCTCTGAGGGTGTTGATGGAGTAGTATTGGGAAGGTCAGAAGGAGTTGCATTGTGTCTTTGTGGACTTGGAGAAAGCATATGACAGGGTGCCTAGAGAGAATTTGTGGTATTGTATGAGGAGGTCGGGAGTGGCAGAGAAGTATGTAAGAGTGGTACAGGATATATATGAGGGCAGTGTGACAGTAGTGAGATCTGCAGTAGGACTGATGGATGCTTTCAAGGTGGAGGTGGGATTAAATCAAGAATTAGCTTTCATATTTGGAATGGTGATGGACAGGTTGACAGATGAGATCAGACAGGAGGCCCCGTGGACTATGATGTTTGTGGATGGCATTGTATTTGTAGTGAGAGTAGACAACAGGTTGAGGAGACCCTGGAGAGGTGTAGATATGCCCTAGAGAGGAGTTAATGAAGGTCAGCAGGACTAAGACAGAATACATGTGTGTGAAAGAGAGGGAAGACAAAGGAATGGTGGGGATGCAGGGAGTAGAGCTGGCTAAGGTGGATGAGTTTAAATACTTGGGATCAACGGTTCATAGTAATGGTGAGTATGAAGGCGAGGTGAAGAACTGAGTGCAGCCAGGGTAGAGAAAAGTGTTAGATGTGATTTGTGACAGATGGGTAACAGTAAGAGTGAACAGGAAGGTCTACAAGATGGTAGCAACACCAGCTATGATATATTGGTTGGAGATGGTGGCACTGACAAAAATCAGGAGTCAGAGCTGGAGATAGCAGAGTTAAAGATGTTAAGATTTGCACTGGGTGTGATGAGGATGGACAGGATTAGAAATTAGTATATTAGAGGGTGAGCTCAGGTTGGACAGCGAGATTGCATTGGTTTGGACATGTGCTGAGGAGGGATGCTGGGTATATTGGGAGAAGAATGCTAAGGATGGCACTGCCAGGTAAGAGGAAAAGAGGAAGGCCTAAGATAAGGTTTATGGATGTGGTGAGTGAGGACATGCAGGTGGTTGGTGTGACAGAGCAAGATGCAGAGGACGGGAAGAAATGCAAACAGATGATCCGCTGTGGCGACCACTAACGGGAACAGCTGAATGAAAAAGAAGAAGAAGAAGAATGGTATGCTTTAAAGATGGTTTATTTGATACCAACCTTTTTAAAAAAAAGTAGTTCAGACCACCAGAAATCTGCATGCACAGAGTATGCATCTGAAATATATATATATATATATATATATATATATATATATATATATAAAATGGCGTTGTGAAAAGCCAGCTATTGAGGACAGGTAGGTTATATACACGGTTAGGTTAAATACAAGGGGTGATCATTTTCAAAGCGACTCATCTGACATGATGGACAATTTTCATGAGAGAGGCTATAATGATTTTGTACTAGAAAGAAATATGAAATTTGTCATTCTAAAAAGAAATAGTAGTGGTAGACCTTTTTTTTGGATAGCAATGAAACTATTGGTTGTGTTAATAATATAAAAACTTGGACATTTGTCTGTATCATGAAATACAATAGAAGAACAATGCAAATATAGAATATTATTATGAATAACTGGCCAGTTTTTTGTTCTGATAACACAACAGCAAAACTTTTACGGGCTAAACCGAATTTTATCTATAAGAAAGAACAAAATTCGATACAGAAATTATGTTACAAAGAGCTCATCAAAGGTAAGAAGAAATTAGGTGTAAAAGTAGTACAAAGCTATGTTATGACTGACATTTTTGTAAATATATTAATAAGGATTGTGACTGTATCTATCCTATTAATGGGAAAAAATTATGTTAACGCATCAGCAAAGTGCAATACAGAAAATATAGTGTATATTGCTAATTGCAATAAATGTACAAGTTTTTTCTAGGAAAAAAATAATAAGTTGAAATATAGGATTGTGCTCTCATTTGTCAGAGATGGAAAGAAGAATAGAAATGAATTATTTGTTTAAACATATTGATTTTAATAGGTTCATAGGTTCATAGGTTTATACTAGGCTATCTGCCCTAAGGCATTTATAAGCCTAGCCCAAAGTTTTGTGGCTTACGCCACCCCTTATGTTAAAAAATACTGTGCCCATTAGTTTGTTGTGCCTCTGTCCAGCAGTGACACAGAGATGATTCCCGGGGTAAACCTACGATCTCCCATCCACTGGTCAAGATTTCTCTTGAACAGATTCAGCGAGGTGCTCTGCCTCACATGGACCGGGATTTTATTCCACAGCATAGGGAGTCTCTGGGTGACAAATCTATCCCTCCAGCATGTCCTATTTATATCCGTGCTAAGGTTTAAGTCGCTTGCTCTAGTGGATCTGGTAGATTTGGATTTTTTGAGGTGGAGCATGTCCATTAATTCCGGGTTGGACATGGTCTTGTATGTCAGGCACAGGTCACCTCTGAGCAGGCGGCATGCGACTGAATAGAGCTGGAGTTTCTTCAGTCTGGCAGCATATGACAGATTTTGGAGTCCCTTTATCCTTTTGGTGAGGAACTTTTGGGGCCTCTCCAATTGCTGCAGGTGTCGGGTGAGATACATCCCGAATGGGGCATTGTACTCGATCATTGGTCTGATAAGTGAAGAGTACAGGGGAACAATGACCTCACTTGATCTGGATGTGAATCCCTTCATGATCAGGTGGGCAATGTAGAAGGTCTTTCTAACCACTTTAGCAATGTGAGTGTCAAAAGAAAGGCCACTGTCAACCTGGGTCCCCAGGTCCCTGATAACCTCTTCTGTGCTTAATGGATTGCCACCTATATGGTAGCTTGGGGTTACCTTGTTTTTCCCGAAGGGTATGACTATACATTTTTTGGCATTTAAAATTAGTACAGCCACTTGGTTATAGGTTCATAGGTTAGTAGTAGGTTAACTGCCCTTGTGAGCCATTTTAAGCATAGCCAATTATCCATTGTGAGACTCAAACTCTGCACCGCATGTTTGTAAGGCAAACATCTTAACCATTAGGCCATCCTCCCAACATGAAGAAGACCATAGCTTTACATTTCAAGTAGTGGAAGTAATACATAAAAGTGAATTTGGTTGTGACCTAGTCACTTTGACTGAGTTAGCAGAATATAAATGGATCAATTTCTTCACAGCAGATTGTAACCCTGGTCTTAATGAATTCAATAGTGTGAAACCAGTTTTAAAGATGAAACAAATAATATTTTGATTTTCTGGGCGTAATAAATTTTATGTATTTTTATGTATTCTTATTTACTTTGCATGTGTATTTAGAATGTTTGTGTCTTTAAATATTTAATTGTATAATTGGATATAGGGGCTGGTCTTTTATATACTCATTTATGCATGTATTGTGAATTTATGCAGAATTTGCTTGCTTGATGCACTGAGGTAGAGTCTTTGTGCTTGAAAGCTTTGCTAGTTTTATTCTTATTAAACTGTGAGTATTAGCGGTATTTTTCCCCAGTTTCTTATGTTGGATATTTACCTTTTGTATCTGGTGTACATTTAATTGGAGCTGTAGTTTGTGTTTGTTTCATACTTTGATCATTAAGAAACTTAGACTAACCACTTTGAAGAACTGTGTTGATTTAGCCACCCCAATCAGGAAGATTTATACCACATTCTCTGATGGCAAGTCTGTCATTTCTCATCTGGTCATCAAGTGTAGATTTAAAGGTAACTAGTGCATTACTCTCTTTCATATGCAGAGAGAGGAGAGTCTTTTCCAAATAATAGGGATGTGTTGGCCTAGATAGCTATCATGCTAGCAGGCCTGTTTATAAACCGATTAAGAGATTTTTTTGAAATGAACATCTTATGGTGTTGCCAGTTTTGTGGACATAGAGGAGAGCCAAAGAGTAATTTTTGTTATGGCAGAGATCAAGCAGAAATCTTCATGCAGTAGCTTGTATGAGGCAAAGTAGAAAGAGAATTCCATCTGTCTTGATAACTTTAAACTGTGTTAGATAGAAAGATTTTTATTACCACAGCTGATACCTGGTGATCAAAGCATTATTAATTGTTGATAAATATGTACTGACCTCTAATGACTGCATCAGTTTTAAGGGAGGTTGTCCTTTATATGGTATGATCTAAGGTAGTATGACTTTCCAGATATAATGACACCACATCTCTTGGTACTAAATTCAACCCTGTGGTCATTATACCAGACACTCATATGGTGTCAGTAGGGGAGCTCACAATAGCACAGTTGGTAGGCATCAGCAAATCTGGCAAGCCACAGTGCTTTAGATTTTGCTTTCACATCAGAGAAGTAGATGCCAAACAGGAAAGGGCTTAGAGTTTGATATCAAATTCATTTATGAAATACAAAGCACACAGATTATTTAGATCTTGCTTTATTGGGCAAATCAGGTCAAGCAATTGAAACAGCATTATATTGCAGGACTGCTGCTTTGATGTTTACTTTGTTAGGCTCTAGTGACCTCAAACATACCATATTAGTACTTTCACATACGGAAACTACTTAGAGCCAGAGCAGCATACAGCCAAGAGGTAGACTTTCTAGTTGATGCAAATAATATGATGGTCTTTTAAGCTTACTAGAAAGCTTATTTAACCAGAGAAGTAATCCTGTCTAAAATTAGAACAAGAACACTCATCCAGCTACCTACTTAACTGAATAATCTACTTGAAACTTCAGCAAGACATATTTATTCCTCCTACTGTGAGGGTATCAGAGAGAAAGTCTCCTAGATCTGCTAGCTAAAGTGCTTTTATCTGCACTAATCCTTTGTACAAGTTGCTTGTTAGTCCTATCATCCTCTGGGTCACAGGTGGGATATCAGACCTGACTCGAGCTTTCTGGATTATCTCAGCATTGTAAAGATAAGGCTACTATCCCTTATGGCTGATGTAACATACATACATTTACTATTATTAAGATTGGTAGTATTGCAACACTATTATTATTCCTTATACTTTAAATAGCAAATGGGTCACTATGACCTTGTTTATGTAACTGATACTAAAAAATAGTTCAATGTCAGGCTACAGAAACGCCCAAGACATAGGTACTGATAATGTTTATAGTCTTATAGCTGTACACATTTTAGAATTTTATGCTGGCTTAACATCAGATCTAACTCCAACTGCTCTTTATCAGACTGTCTCTGATGTTGGGGATATCAGAAGTGCAAAACAGTTACTAGAATGTAAGGAAGCCACCTAAATTATGAAATTTGCAATTTAGCCTACAAGGGTCTTAATTTACAGTTGAACTTGGAAGATTTGCTCTGGACAGTTAGATTGCCTTCATTTCCTTGCCTTATTGCTTTGCTTTTCCCATGTTAATGTTCCTTTTATTGAACCCATGCAGTTACAATTTGTGGTACCTCCTTTATACAGAAAGTCTGTCCTTTGGCATCTACTTCCCTGTGATAAAAGCTGTTTACCAAGTTCGAGGTCTGTGTTTATCCTACATCAAGGGTTTAACCAGACTAGTGTTTGGGGTAATGACCATGGACTCAAGAAAGTAATGAATTTCTTTCTTATTGGCTAACTGACTTTATTGAGTGGATTGATTTCTTATTTAGCTGCTTGTTCCTAGCATTCTATAATCCCACAAAGGTCTCTGTAAGGAAAAAACAATTAATGTTTGGATATTTTACTTTGCCTTTGTATTATGATAGGAAATAAGACTTCTCTGGATATAGAGAACATGCCATTGGAAAGTGACCATGTCTAGCCAAAAAATGTTTTCTAACCATGGCTGATGTGTGGTGATTGAAGGCTAGTTCATTTTCAACAAATTTGATCAGATCTCAAATATCTGTGGCAGTTTTAAATGGGTGTCATTTGTATGGTAGCAATTTGATCAACCCAGTGATGGAATAGATGAGTGTTGGTAGAGAAGTTCACGAGAGCCCTCAACGTCCAGGCACAACTTCAACTTCTGCTTTCACATCAGGGAAGAAGATTGTATAATACAACTTGTGACAATTTTGTATGGAGGTGCAAATAATCATAGCTGTGAGTGTCCTGCCAGTGAGATACTTACTTAACCAATGGGTGGCATAGGGGTTTGATGTTTAATTGGGTGAGCTTGTCGATATCTCCTGCATGGAAAACAGTACCAAAGGTCTTGGGTAGATATGGATAAGCAGTGAAGATGTACTGCCTTTGGTTTAGGATTTCTCTAACCCTTTCAGAGATACCAACTAGAATGGACATGCATTTTCTGTCTTTTATAAAAACTATTTTATCTGAGCTGTGGGACTGCCAGTTATCTATGTTGTTCTTGTTCAGTAATGATGCATTCCATGACCTTGTAGATGATACTGATGAGGTTTATAGTTCTATAATTACCAGGTCTGTGGTGGACCTGTCCATGTGCAGTGGTACCACTATGGTGGTTGTTCTCCTTGCTACTATCAGAAAGGTTGATTGCTTTTAGACATCAATGAAGTCAAAGCAAGGTATCATGAGATGATAAAAAAGGAGAAAGCAGAGCTGAATTTGAGGGAGATCATTTTGATAAAGGCTTCAGCCCCATTATAAGCAGTCCTAGCTGATATCAGCTCTAAGCAGTACTGGATGTTACATCTGAGTTTCCCTATATAACTAAACAAAGTTTTATGACCAACTTGTTCTGAAGTACTAAGGTAACAAGATAAGGTCATGGAAGAGCTTTGGTTTGATATAAAGGCAACAATAACAGAGGAAGCCAAGAGAACACTTTCAAAGTGAATCAAAAAGAAGAAGCAAACCTAGGTATCTGAAAAAGCTAAAAGGATAGCAGAAGAAAGAAGAAACACCAAAATATCCAGAGATAGAAAAAAGATAATATGTTTGAATTGGTTATTTCAGCAAGAAATCAGAAGGAGCAAAGAACAATATTTCAACACAGTCTGCCAGCAGATTGAATCTAAACATGTATGTGTGAAAGCCAGACTAGCTTTCCAGTGTATGAAAAGGATACGGCAGAAATTTTAACTAAGAATTAGTGCTCAAACATACTGATGTAAAGATACTGAGTGAGCCTGAGAAAATTAAAGAATGATGGAGGAGTTATACTGAGAATCTCTATTCAAATGACATGGTCAAGGAGTATAAAGATGAAGACCTGATGAAAGATGAGCCAGAGATTTTGAAAGAAGAGGGTATAGCAGCAATTGATGCCCTGTCAAACAAAAAAGCTCCTGGAGTAGATGAAATACCTATAGAACTCATTAAGGGATCTGATGGAGCCGTTGCTACATTGACCAAATTGTTTCAATGAGTCTGTAAAGAAAGAAAGTGGCCAACAGACTAGAAAAAATCTATTTTCGTACCAATTTATAAGAAAGGAGATACTAAGGAATGCGGCAACTACTGGACAATTGCTCTACTTTCTCACGCAAACAAAATCTTGCTAAAGATAATCCAGTGGTGTTTGCAGTCATACATAGATAGACAAATGCCAGAATCTGATGCAGGATTCAGGAAAGGAATTGCTGACACTTGATGGATACTAGAAAGGACTAAGGAATAGCAGAAACCTATTTATTTTAGTTTTATCGACTACAGCAATGCCTTCAACTGTGTCGGTCATAATAAACTATGGGCAACATATTTATTTATTTATTTTATTATTGATTTTATTTTACATTTGTTGACTGGGTTAGTCCAACTGAGCTGGACAGCACTTTTTCAGTGGTGGCCCGGGAGGGAGCTCCAGTACATTATACAATAACACAAGCAGTATTAATTTACATTCAAGTAAAAAAATATTGTTAACACATTATGATACCATAGGTGGTAGTGAAAAAAAATACATTTTTACATTCAAGAAATGAAATACTTACATTTTAACATATGATACTATCAATAGATTTATACAGGAGATATACAAGAGATGGTTAGAATGAAATGTTGGACTAAGGCAAAGGAAGTTAGAGGTTAGAAGTGTCTAGTATTGGGCTCAATTTAAGAGGTAAGGTAGTTAAGTGGCATTGGAAGTAGGAGATGGATGAAAGGTAGTAGGTGAAAAGGAGGACAATTTAGGGTCGATGTGAGGTTTATGGAGGGTCAGTACAGTGGCATGACCAGAAGGTTTTTAAGTGTTCTTTAGCAGAAACTTTGAATCATTTAGGTAGTTTTAGTGATCTGGTATGAAGTGGGAGATGGTTCCAAGAAATGGTAGGATTATAGCTATAGAGGTTGCATCCAAATTTTGTTTTAGGTTTATAGATGAGTAAGAGGTCTTGGTTGGAGCTATGGAGACATCTAGTAGGAGAGTAGTAGGAGATAACAGGAGTTATGTTTGGACAATTGGAAGGTTGGTAAAGGTTGGAGTGTATGATCTGAAGCTGAGATAGAAGAAGCTGGTGAGGAAGTTCAAGCCAGTTTAAGTGTTTAAGTGAGTGGCAGTGATGGGTTTTGTAAGTGTGGTGTGCTGAGAATCTAGCTATCTTGTAGGTTGAGTCTAGCTTAGCTAGGAGTGTAGAGTTGAGATTTGTTAGAATTTGTGAACTGTATAGTAGACCAGGTAGAAGGTATGTATGAGAGAGGGTTACTTTAGCTCTGGAAGTCAGAAACTTTTTGTTTCTGCATAGAAGGCCTAGTTTCTGATGAGTCTTCCAGATACTATTGTTGATGTGTAGATCAGATTTAAGTTGTTCATCTGTAGTGATGCCTAAGAGTTTTGTGTAAGGTTCCACTACAGTTGGAGTGTTATTAAGGGACAGTACAGAGGAGGTAGATTTGAGATGGTTAAAGTTTTTGGGAAAAAAAGAGCAAGAGTTTATTTTTTTAGGGTTAAGAATTAGTTGGTTATTGGAAAGCCATGTTTTAACTGATGTAAAAGAAGCCTCAGTAGAAGAGAGGAGTTTGGAGGGAGAGTCAAATTTGGTGATATAGTCATCTGCATATTGTACAAGGGATGACCGTGGGCAGGAAGTATAGAGAAGATTTGTAAAGATATTGAATAATAATGGACCAAGGATAGATCCTTGGAGAATGCCCATTTTAACAGGGAGAGAAAGGGGAAAGTGCAGAGTGCCATTTCATTGATTGTAGTCAGTCAGTACGATAGCTGGAAAACCAGGCAACAGTAGTGGGGGAGAAGATTGGGTTAGTTAGTCTTGTCAGTCGTAGAGAGTGAGATACGGTGTCAAAAGCCTTTGAGAGATCAAGAAATAAGCAAGAGACAAGTTGGTTATTACCTGTGGCCAGAGAAATAGTGTTAGTAAAGGAAATAAGGTCAGCGGTAGTACTGCGTTTAGGCCGAAAGCCTTGTTGTGTTGGAGTGAGCAGACTTTCCAGAAGTAGGGGTTGCATGGTTTGCTTGTGAATGCACTTTTCCAGTACCTTAGAGAATGGTGACAGGATAACAATGGGTCTAAAGTTAGAGAGTTCTATGGAGTTACCTCCTTTATGAATAGGTAGAGCGTAAAACTGTTTCCACATAGATGGGACCTTTGACTCAGAGATGGATCGTTTGATCAAGATGGATACAGGGAGAGCAAGTCTATTGCAAATAGAATAATAAAAAATCTTTTTTGATAGCCAATAAGCTACAGTTCAAATAGACTACAGAAACACAAGTTGTTTTTTGGTTCAAAAAGGTGTACAACAGGGCTGCATCTTGTCCCCATAATTGTTCAATCTGTATGCCAAAGCCATATTCTGAAAGGCTATTCTAGAGGAGGATAACATTGGAATATGTGTAGGTGGGAAAATTATAACAATCTGAGGTATGCCGACAACACAACACTGCTGACTGAAACAAAAGGAAGATATGGAACATCTGTTGAGGAAAGTCAGAGAAGAAAGTCAAAGGATGGGACTAGAGCTGAACATGAAGAAGATGAAGATTATATCAACTGATAACATCAACAAATCTGATCTCGATGGAGAAGAAATTGAGATGGTTTTGATTATGAACTTTTTGGGTGCCCTTGTGACCAGTGATTTGACTCAACAAATATTACGTTTGGCACTGGAAAATATGGCTATGAAGTCTCTAGATAAAATATTCAAAAGTAAGGACATCAGATTGCAGATGGATAAGACTAGTTCAGACTCTCATATTCCAAAAACAGTTCAAACATCTAAAACAAACTAATAAATTAGTGGAACTCATTGGAAATCACTTTTACCAATTGTTTATTTATAAAACCAAAATAAGCACTTTCATCTTAAAATACACTAGACTTTGTCATATCTGATGATGTCTAGTAAATTTTAAGACAGAACCACTCATTTTATCAATAAAAGTGACTTCCAACACATTCAGACTTTCATATTCTTGGTTGTCAAATATGGTTGTGAAAGCTGGATGATCTGGAAACAAGATCAAAGGAAGATTGATTCATTCAAAATGTGGTGCTGAGAAGAATCCTGCATGTGCCATGTATGGCAGGATGGACCAACAGGTTGATCATAGAGTAAATTAAACCCGAAATATCATTTGAAACACAAATTATGTAACTGCATTTGTTATACTTTGGTCACATGGTTTGTAGGGAAAGATCACTGGAAAAAGTATATTATGATTCGAAAGACTAAGGGTACAAGGTGCAGAGGAAGACTGCCAAAAAATGGATTTATACGATCACAATGACGATAGGTTAGACATTGGAGGATCTCATCAGACTAGTACAAAACTGAATCCTTTTTAATTCTTTCGTCTATCAAGCCACCAAGACTCGAACTCGAGGTGATGGGACATAACATCACATAACATATTGGTTTAATTAAAAACATTAAGCTCAGAGTTAAAATTGCACATCTCAACATTTTATGTCCTTCTTGTGCTGGAGGTATCTAAGATTTTTTTATAAATTTCAAACACTTTATTCCTCTTGTTAAAGTTTGTTGATGTGAGAATTCCAGCACATTAGTTTATTTTTGAACTTAGCATTGTTCTTGTTCTAGTGTTTTCTGTGTCTTGTTCAAGCTCTAAGCCTCACTTAAGGCCTTCCAAGAACTTGCCTCATATTAATCTGGGGTCATAGGCCCTATTCTCACTCAATTCATCCAATTCCTTCTTAAATAACTGCAAATAACTGCAAATTATTTGCCCTACTTACTTGTAATGGAACAACATTCCACAGCAATCCTGCTCTTTCTTATATGGAAACTGTTTCCTTCTATTTTTACAGATCTTGGGCACCTGTATTAATATACAATTTTTTTGTTTTTGAGCAGCATTTTACATTAGGATTCCATTGTAATGGAAGCTTCAATGCAGCTATTTCAACTGGAGTAAAATGCTGCTGATGATAGAATTTGAAGGCATATGCAGTGGACTGTTTGAGTTGTGGTCCCATTTGTAGGTTCACATATTGTCAGTAAAGTATATGTGATAGGATTTAGAGCTGCCCATAAATATAGTTGGGTTTTAGGGGTCTATGGAATCATTTGTAAGGGAAGAGATAACCGCATGATATGTGGACTTCACCAAGAAGACAGAAATGCTTGGAACAGGATATGGAGAATATAACCGGTAATGACATGGTTGAAAATATTTGTACCTCTAGTGGGGATAAGGTTTATACTGTTAGGGAACTGCCATTTACAAACTTAAGGAATCTCTGTGAACTTGTATTGCTAGATAACCAGCTGACATAAGGGAAATTGAATTCACCTAGGGATAATGTTAGATTTAATGGATTCATGCTGCCTTGACATAACAAAATGATACAGGACTCCATCCATCTACTGCACACATTAAACATAATTCTAGGGCTTCAGTCACTGAAAATGGCACTGTACCCTTCACATCTAAGGCAGCCTAGTATTGTAAGCTTTTGAGGATTGCTATCATGTTTTCGTAAATACACTGTTATACACTTATCTAAGACAAGCAGCCTGGTTACCTAAATCTCATTTTCAGTGTTAAGAGGTTAAATGACTTTTCTTCATGTTTGGCAGTTATGGATCTAGAGATCACTTGAATGTTGCTTCTGGATTCTGTTATTTTTACCATGTTGATATTTCTCTGTGACATAATGCATATGTTGTTATAACCACCAGTATACTATTTAGCTACCATTCCATTACTTGGCATTGCAGGCACTCTCTGTTTCTCTCTGCTTCCACTGCAGAATGGATGAAAGAAGTTATGGCCATGGATCAGCCCCCTGACTGATTTACAAACAAAAAACATTCATTTAGCAATGTAACCAACCCACTACTATCTAGTTTCCCTCACTGAAAAATGGCCATTGTCTATACTGGAAAATCTGTATATCATGTTTCATTATCAGCATGGAGACCTGGGTTTTAAACTAGTCCCTTATATGCATGTTGTGGAACTTTAAGCAAGGCATATAATGTTGTTGTACTCAAAAATAAAGTACAAAAATCAAAACCTAACTCACAAACAACTTACTTCCTTTAAAATGCATTTAATACCATTGCCGTGACTAAAGTAGGTATCAGTAAAACTAAATATCTTTCCTGGTATCTAATGACACATACAATCTTCTGGACACTTCCCCTGTATCAAACCATGACCTGAGTGCTTTGTGTCATTAACAGTTGCTTAACATTTAAAATCCCTGTGAGACTATGAGTTGTCAAAGCACAGAGCTACAATGCTTACTTCTTATATAATAATCTCTGCTGTCTGAACAATGACACCATTGTGTTTGGCTTTTTGATGTTTCTTGTGGCATTTCCTCGGCATTTTGTTTCCCTTATTATTTTTTCTCATGAGGCCTAATAGCAAGTTGCACTTTTTGAATGCTATACCTGTTTCCCATCATCACATTGTCTTAGGTGGATAGTCATGTATTTCTCGAATTAAAGCATATAGTTTTAAAGACATTGCAGTAACTTAAGTGGCTTAACTAAATTTTAAAATCACATAGATCAGAACTCAGCATTCAGCGTATATTAAAGCTTGGATAGCCTGACATACTCAATATGTTGCAAGTTTAATTGTCAAACTAAAAAAGGCCTACAGTCTGTTAAATCATGTAATAAAGGCCACTGCCCTATTCTTTCCTCCTCTGCTAGATACCAAGTGAGTAGTTGGAGCATTCACATGAAGTACTAAAATTTAAAATCTTAGTACAAAAAATTGAGTCAGGCACTGAGTAGAGTAATGATTTGGGGGTGGCTGATCTTCAGGCATTACTCTTTGTTGACATATGTGCTCTTGGTATATGGACAAAGTGCCTATGCTGGATCAGGAAATTAGGAAATGTATGCGTGGTTAACATATGCATTAGTCAATTAAAAGTAGAATAATCACATGGAGATGAAATCATAACTCTAATCCACAATTTCCACCTTTGTTAGCATTTGCTAATGTTTATACACAGGTGCAGCTTAAAACTGTATGTCTCTGCTCTACAGAGATTGAGAGTTTGGGTTTAAAAAGAGTCAAGTATTATTACATACAAGCTAGGAGCAAATTTCTGACTGCCTTGAAAACAGTTTTTAAATATCTGTTTGCTATTTTTTCTGCATCTGAATAAAATGTCCTTGTCATATGTATGTGAGCACTTCACCCTGGAGAGCAGAGACTCTTACTGCAGTAAGGGGGCTTAGTGGATACACTTTCTGCCTTAGAACTCAGCTTTGTGGATTTGACAGGTTCTCCCCTTTGTTTGCACAGACTTGCTTAAGGTACTCGAGTTCCCTGTCATGTCCCAAAAAATGCTAATTGAATGGCTATTCTAAAAAAATTATGTAACAAGCAACAATGTAATTTAATAGTGTTAAATGACCTATATGACATATAAAAATCAGTGAATCAGTAACTTTATAAAATACTCACTAGATCGAGCAAAAAAATGAAACAAATATTTCATAACATTAAAATACTTAAATTTCAATCACAGTTAATTTTGGATTGTTTCCATTTTTAATGTTCCCTTCAAGTTCCTCATTTAATCTTAGAGACATATAAGCATTAAAACGATTTGTCACTTCCATTCTTTTACATTTATAAATAAGTTTCACCATGCTTACCCCTAGTAGTTTGAACAACTGTACCTTAAACTAAGAATACAAGCTTCTTTAAACCATCATAGGCCACTAAATGTTAAAAAGATTATTATTTTGTTCTTATGTATAGTGTATTTGTACATATAGCAGTGTTATTTGTTAGTTGTATGATAATCATAAATTACAGCACATGAGGTACAGTTAGCAATATACACAACATTGGTAGATTAATGATTAAAACAGCCAGGTAAAGAATAGAAAGTCTGAGTCAATGGGCTTATGACAAATTGTGCCAATAGCTCTAAGCCTGTTGCATAAATGCTAATGACACAAATAAGTCCTATCTGAAATGAGTAAAGGAAGGCTGCTACAAATGTCTGAAGTGAACCCTGATTCACATTTATCTCATTAATTACAGCTTTTTAGGGAACAAAATGTGATGAATAAGTTACTATGTTTTTCACACCATTAGGGCTAGATAGGTTTTTAAAAATGTAAGATGTAATCTCTGGGATTCAAAAACATGTCTAGACCAATTGCAGTATGCTTTCAATGGATGTAGTTTATAGCATGTTATGGCCAAAAGTCAATTATCAATTAATTAGGTGGAATTTCACAGCTCCTACAGCTGCTAATTAGAAAACCTACACAAGGAAATGATAGGACTCACAGAAAGAACACTCATCTCAGTTGTGGCTAGCAGATAGAATGTATGAACCTACGGACATGCACGTGTGATATGCTACAAAGGTATGAGAGACCTTGTAAGTCATACTAAAGGGCCTATAGCAATGGCTAAACATTTTTTGACTACTAAAAGGGGTAGAAATGGGTATATAGGAAAGTAGGAAAACTGTGGTTCATTAAGCAGAGAGGGAAACAGGAAAGAAAGAATGGAATAGGAAGTAGGAGGAAGGGTATACATATACATATATATATATACATATATATATATATATATATCTCATTCAAGCCTGTAGCACCTTTTTGTATACTTCCAGTTAACACTCATAGCTCCTTATGACATCCACATCTTTTTAGAGGGCTGGCTTTTATAAGTAAGTGACTTACCAGCTAATAAAAGGCAGAAGTAGAAAGGGCGAGAAAAATTAACAAAGTAACTGTAAAATTGTTAATCTAGGATGTTCTGCAGTGCAGAAAGTAATCACTGAAAATACACCAAGAAAGACAAACTGCAAGCAGACAAATACTGGCAGGCACACGTGGACCACAAAACCAGTTGAAAATGAATCCAAGGCACAAGAAAAAAAACTGTAGTCACTCTTTTATTCACTGGAAAATACAATAAAGCAAACACTTTCATCATCAACTATTGGAGACTTCATCTGACAAAATATAAACACTAAAAACAGTCATTTAAAAGAAGTAAGAGCACACCCACCATCTTAACCAATCAAATCAAATGGGAAATGACATCCCAGCAAGATCACTATTGCACTTGAATAATTTCATAAACAGATATAAAAATATATAAATATAAACACATGAACATTATAAAACATTTATTAACAGACAAAACAATTAATAAAGCATTCTATGTCACACTATCTAAAACCATATGAAACACATATAAAATTAATTTAAAACTGTCCATATGAGTTTAACAAATGCAGTAAACTATCTCCCCATTGTCTTTAATTTTAGAAGGCAAGAAATGGAGAGACAGTCATTCAAATCTGGCCACTGGCCGACGTTTAAACAGATTTGCCATGTTAATTCCTTCTTTTCTAATAAAAGTGTCCAGGTCCCAGCCCTTTCATCATGGCCAAGGACATCCAAAATAAAGAATTTAAAAGAATGTCCTGGTTTTTCTATGCAGTGTTTAGTGAGGGCATTTGTGGGTTTGTTTAGTTTTATGTCCTTCAAGTGTTCACATACTCTGTTTTTAAATTTTCTTTCAGTCTTTCCTATGTAAAAACATTCACAGAGGGAGCAGACTACACAATACACCGCCCTTTCATTGAAGCAATAGACCCTCCTATTCAATTGCACTCTGATTTTGTTCACCATAAATGTATTACCTTCCAGCATAAAGCAACAGTAAGTGCAAGCCCCACATTTCTTCATCATCCCTTGCTGTAGAGCAACTCCCTTTGACTCTAAAATGGCTTTTAAATTATTACCTTTTTTAAAAACAATTTTGGGTTTACTACCAACACATTCCCTTACATCTTTATTACTTGTAAGAATAACCCAATTTTTAAACATAATATCAGGGATGTACCTACTGTTATTATTAAATGCAGTAATAAAGGAACACTCAAAATGATGTAACTGTTGGGCCACCATCTACGGTTACCCTATCTTGAATGTTTATCTTTCTTAAAAGGGGCTACCCTTTGAGTTTAATCAATAAAATAATGATTGAAGTGGTAAATAAATGGGAGAAAGGTTTTTTACCCCCTTGCTTAGTAGTCAACAGGTTTGTCACAAACACGTAACACAGGCATCTGGTGAGTACATTCATTTAATAATAACAGTAAGGACATCTCTGATATTCTGTTTAAAAATTAGGTTATTCTTACAAGTGATAAAGATGTAAAGAAAAGTGTTGGTTTTTAAAAAGGTAATAATTTAAAAGTCATTTTAGAGTCAAAGGGAGGTGCCCCACAGTAACGAATGATGAAGAAATGTGGGGCTTGCACCTATTGTTGCTTTATGCTGGAAGGTAATACATTTATGATGAACAAAATCAGAGTGCAATTGAATAGGAGGGTCTATTGCTTTACTGAAAGGGGTGGTGTATTGTGCAGTCTACTCCCTCTGTGAATGTTTTTACATAGGAAAGACTGAAAGAATATTTAAAAACAGAGTATGTGAACATTTGAAGGAAATAAGACTAAACAAACCCACAAATGCCTTCGCTAAACACTGCATGGAAAACTGGGACATTCTTTTAAATTTTTTATTTTGGATGTCCTTGACCATGATGAAAGATGTGGTCCATGGGCACTTTTGTTAGAAAAGAAGGAATTAATGTCAAATCTGTTTAAACGTCGGCCAGTGGGCAGGTTTGAATGACTGTCTCTTCATTTCTTGCCTACTAAAATTAAAGGCAATGGGGAAATAGTTTACTGCATTTGTTAAGCTCATATGGACAGTTTTATATTCAATTTATATGTGTTTCATATGGTTTTAGATAGTGTGACATAGAATACTTTATTAATTCTTTTGTCTGTTTATAAATGTTTTATAATTTTCATGTGTTTATATTTATATATTTTATATCTGTTTATGAAATGATTCCTTTAATTGCAATAGTGATCTTTCTGGGATGTCATTTCCCATTTGATTTGATTGGTTAGGATGGTGGGTGTGCTCTTACTTCTACTTTTAAATGACTGCTTTTAGTGTTTGTATTTTGTCTGATGAAGTCTCCAATAGTTGATGGCAAAACCGCTTACTTTATTCTGTTTTCCTGCAAATAAAAGAGTGACTACAGCTCTTTTTCATGTGCCTTGGATTCATTTGCAACTGGTTTTGTGGTCCACGAGTGCCTGCCAGAATTTGTCTGCAGAAAGTAATCACTAATTTGCCACTTAATATCAGTGGCAGCTAGTCACTTTAAATCAAAGGGGGGCTGCAGTAGACAGCTGAATAGGTGGGGCCAACCAGAACAGGGCAGAGCTATGTTCAAAACCACAAAAACTGCGACTTTAATTAAATATGCTGCCCTGGGTACCAGACTGTCATTATGAGAGTCCAATCAAGACAAAATGAAGTGGAGAATAAAAAAATATTTCAATGCATTGGCTATATGACAGCTTGCTTAACATCTAGATGGAAACAAAAAGGTTGTGAGGCATGAAAAAATAAATTACTTTTTAAGTACATTACTGGAATGCCAGTCAAAATCATGTATAAAAAACCAAGCAGCACTCAACTCAAACCACTTCTCCTTGGACTGCAGTTCTAATTATAATTTATATTCAGCTTTATGAAAATACCAAGTGTGAAGACTGGTAGAGAAGGTCAGCCTAGCCAGATAGAATTGTGCAGATAATTCTGTCATTTGTAAATATAAATGTGAAATACAGGCCTGTTTTTTAAATGAAAGAAAATACTGTAAAAAATGTTGAACTTCAAGATTGTAGCAACATTGCCATCTGCTGTAAGGAAAACTAACTAACTCTTTCTTTTGAAGTTAAAATGATTTATAATCTATCCTTTGATCTGTAGAGCTGGGAGTAAGCCTGTCTGGGCTAGCACATTCTTTCTATTGTTTTAACTTAAGGAATAATTACTAGAGTGTACATGTGAAATGTCTTTTATTGTTATAGCTTCCTGAGCAGGTGTTAGCTTGCAAATAATGTAGCCTGGTGGCCTGGGAACCCCAGGATAAGTGTCAAAACGATGTAATGTGTATACTAGGAAAACCTAAGTGCCAAAATTATGTAATTTGGGAGGGCCAGCAGAAATGTTTGTTAGTGATTTTAAAAACTATTGCTCAGAGAGAGAGAGAGACTGTAAGCATTTTTGTCTGACTATCTAACCCATCACTTCCTTATGCTCTCTTTATGTAAGTAGTATGTTAGAACTATGTTTTCTCCTTGAAGTAGCCAGGAATTATAAAGATTAGACTAAGTATTTTTCTGTATTCAGATCAGAACTTTCTTACTGTATTTTTTAGTTTCTGTGTGATCTCTGAACTCTTGAATAGCACTGTAGTGTAGTAGTATTGTCTTGTGCTTTTAGTATTTATTATTACATATTTTTAAAACCTCTTAACTGTGGCTTTTTTATGTAGAGATAAATTAAGCTCTAGAGTACATTGCATACTTATAAGTGATCCTGAACTAAGCCCTTCCAATAAGCCTTGATTGCCTATTTACACTACTATTGGATACTAATATTGCACAGTAATAATTGGACACCCTTTTAAGGGCCTTTGGGTAGCTGATAATTATTAGCTGGTGGTGGCAAGAATTACTACCATATAGTCTGGGCATAGGGGCACAGCTGGAGAATCTGTGTCAGCCTTTCCCAGGAGTGTCTATGAAGTTGTATAAATACTTATCTCTATGTGTGTGTGTGTGTGTGTGTGTGTGTGTGTGTGTGTGTGTGTGTGTGTGTGTGTGTGTGTCAGCTACTTGGGCAGGGACACGAAGCACTGGTTGGACAGAAAGGGGACTGGAGGTTAGCTTGCCATCTAGGCTAAGATCTGGACCCTATAGCTATGCCAGTGGGGAGTCTTATTTGGGACCTGGGGAGCAAGGGAGTGACCAGCCCCAGACTGACAGTGATCTCTGTGTGCTCTTAAGGGAAATTGCACTTTACTGTATGTATTTGTTATCCTTTCCTCATATATGAGATGTCCTCTCTGGTGTTAGTGGTGAGGATTGAGGCTCCTTGATTGCTGGGCCAGGGCACGGGCTTCACATATTAATTGGTGGCAGTGGCTGGAATATCCACCTCACATATTAATTGGTGGCAGTGGTTAGGATATCCATCTCACATATTAATGTGATTGGCAGCAGTGGGATATCCATATCACATATTAATTAGCTGTCAAATACTAATTGACTTGTAGTGTTGTGGGTAGAGTGAATCCTGTAGCTTATGTACAGTGATCTCTGAAGGTGTTTTGTACTCTAAAACAGCAACACAGTGAATACTCAGAGGTCAGATCAGAATTGTTTTATTTCTTTTGTTAGCTTAGTTAGTCAGGGTGAGCAGACAGCATGTCAGCAGAGGAATATGGAAAGCTGACAAGAAGCCAGCTGGTGGAGATGTGCCAGGCTAGGGGACTGGAGTATGGAAACCTGACTAAGGCAGACCTGATTGCAGCCTTGGTTACAGCTGCATCAGAAGACAGCATCAAGGAATACAATCAGACTGGCAGTGGACATACAATATCTTTGGAGAATGGACAACTCAACCTTTCTGCAGTGGACTTAAAAATCAAGCTGGAGCTAAAGAGACTTGAATTGGAGGCCAGGTGTTTGTAGATAGAAGCTGAAGAAAAGGAGCATCAGAGGTGGCATGAGAGGGAAATGCTGACTCTTCGCCAGAGTCATGGAGGTAATGGGGAAGGGAATAACTGGACCTCAAAAGCACAACAGGTCAGTAAATTTCTTCCGCAATTTAAAGAAGGGGATAATTTTGATAGTTTCATTCACATGTTTGAGAGGGTATGCAAACAGTATAGTGTTGACCAAAGGCTCTGGGTATGGTTCCTGAACCCCTTACTTCATGGGGAAGTTGTAACTTTTTTGTCAAAAATGCCTGACACTGTCTGTTTTGATTATACTGCTGTAAATATGTATTTAAGAATGTTTTAAGCTAACACCTGAAATGTATAGGAAAAAGTTTCATGAGCATAGACACAAGGCAGATGAAAGTGTGTGAGAATATGTTGCTGAACTGACCACTTATTTTCATAGCTGGGTGAGTGGATGTCAGGTCACCACTTTTGAAGGGCAGTCAGACCTTTGGTGAGGGAACAAGCCCATAGCACTTTGCCTAAGGACATGAGGATCTGGTCAGCTGATAGATAATGTGCTACTTCAGATGAGTTGGGGAAGAATGGAGACCTATACCTGTCCAGCAGGGCAGCACTGCACAGGAAGGGGACCCCCAGTACTGGTCATGTGTCTAAAGGAACCCATGGTGGGCAGCACAGACTGCCCCAACAAAATCTGCCAGTAGCAGGGGAAGCCACTAGTCCAGGTACACATCCAGAAGCTAAGGTTAAATATTTTGAATGCAACCAGTGGGGCCATGTGGCATACAGGTGTCCACGAAGGCAAGGTGGGGAACCAAAAATGAGGGAGACAGTAAGTGGGAAAGACAAAATGCCAATAGTAGGTTGTCTTGAGACAAAAGGGGTACTAAACTACCATCCTGCAGATGTCCTGAGAGGGAAGGAATTGGATGAGGCAGTACCATCTGCTTATGCAGTTACACCTGGTCAGGCTAGGAGATAAACATGTGGTTCTGGTAGCCTGGGGGAGACCCAGACAGACTGCATACTTGCAGCCAGAACTGGTGAGGTATTTGCTTCAGGGAGTGAACTACGCTGTAGCAGTGAGACTGAAGGTGAGCCACAGCTGCTTGTGGGTACTGATGTTCCCTTGGACAGGGTAACTGCAAAGGTAGAGGTGAGTATTAGTACCCAGGCTGACAGTGAGGCACCACTGACAGAGGATTCCAGACTTTGTGTGGAAGGGGAGCTGGGAAGGGTTACAAGGATGGAGTTGAGATAGGCTCAGCTCTCAGACCCTACATTGCAAGGCCTGAGGCAGGTAGCTAGGGAGGTACCTGGTTCTCAAGGGAAGGGGGAATCTGTATACTGGGACAAAGGGTTACTGTACAGAGAGTGGACCCCTGAGGGAGGGCTAGAAGGTGAGAGAGTACAGCAGTTGGTAGTGTCTAGAGCCTACCATCTGGCGCTTCTAGCCATAGCCCATGATATTCCCTTTGCAGGTCATATTGGCATAAAACATACAAAGAGGCATATTATGCAGAACTTCTATTGGCCTGGAACTTCCAGAGATGTAGCAGGGTACTGCAGGACCTGTGAACAGTGTCAAAATTTAGGCAAGGCAGAAGACAAGGTGAGAGCTCCATTGATGCCTTTGCCTGTGATTGATGAGCCATTTCAGAGGATAGCTATGGATATTGTGGGTCCTCTGAGTACCCCAAGTTCCACAGGGAAAAAGTATATCCTAGTGGTAGTGGATTATGCTACAAGATACCCTGAGGCAGTGGCTTTGTCCTCCATTGAGTCAGAGAAGGTGGCAAATGCTTTGTCCTCCATTGATTCAAAGAAGGTGGCAAATGCTGTTAGAGATTTTCAGCAGGGTAGGTTTCCCAAAAGAAATACTAACTGATCGAGGTGCCAATTTCATGTCAGACCTGCTGGCTTGTCTGTGGAAGTCTTGTGGGGTGAAGCACATGAAGACCATACCCTGCCATCCCTAGACTAATGGTCTTGTTGAGAGGTTAAACTCTACAATCAAGTCCATGCTACGGGCACTATGCAGATCAGTTTAAGAGGGAGTGAGACAAATATTTGCCCCATCTGTTGTTTGCTTACCGAGGAGTTCCTCAGGAATCCACAGGTTTTTCACCCTTTGAGTTGCTGTATGGGCATAGGGTGAGGGGAACTCTAGATTTAATTTGAGATGAGTGGAAAGGTGAGTGCGAGTCTCACAAGGAGTCTGTTGTAGCATAAATCCTAAACCTCAGTATAAGGCTCAGGGAATTCATGGGCTTGGCCCAGGAGAACCTGGCAGAAGCCCAACAACAGAAAAAGGTGTTGTATGACAGGAATGCTCGAGCTAGAGAGTATGCTGTGGAGCAGCAGGTAATGGTTCTCATTCCTGTAAGTCACAACAAGCTGCAAGCAGCTTGGGAGGGCCCCTACAAGGTAGTAAGAAAGGTATGTGATGTTACCTACATGGTGGAACTGTTAGGCAGATGACAGGGGCACAAATTGTACTATGTTAATATGATGAAACCTTACCATGATAGGGAGGCCCTTGTGCTGAGCATTTGCAGTGGATTGCAGGAGGAGTCTGAGGGGCATCTAGTGACTGATCTCCTCATTGAGGCTCAGGCTGTCACCTCAGTGAAAGGGGTAGCAATGTCTCAGCAGCTATCTCCTACCGAGGTTAGAGAAATCAGAGCAGTGTTGCAGGAATTTGGGGATATGTTCACTGGGAAACCAGGGTGCACCCACCTGGTGCAGCACCAGGTGGATACAGGACCCCACAGGCCTATTAGGCAGGCCCCTTATAGGGTGCCTGAGAAAGTCAAACAGACTCTGAGGGAGGAGGTACAGGAGATGTTGGAACTAGGAGAGAGTCAAGATTCCAACAGTCTCTGGGTCTCCCCAGTGGTGCTGGTGCCAATGGAGGATGTCAGCACCAGATTATGTGTGGACTACAGGAAATTAAATAGCCATACAGAGTTGGATGCTCACCCTATGCCTAAGACAGATGAAGCCCTAGAGCAGCTGGGCGGGGCTAAGTATCTTACAACCATTGATCTTACCAAGGGTTATTGGCAGGTGCCCTTGACTCCCAGTGCTAGAAAGAAGTCAGCCTTTGTGACTCCTTTTGGTTTGTATGAGTTCACAAAGATGCCCTTTGGGATGAAGAATGCCCCAACAACTTTCCAGAGGCTGGTAGATCATATCCTAGTAGGAGCTGGACTGTTTTCCCTTGCTTACCTTGATGATATTGCCATCTATAGCCATTCCTGGCCAGAGCATCTTCAGCATGTCAGGGAGGTTATGAGCAGACTACAGAGGGCAGAGTTGATTATTAAGCTCAGCAAATGTCAGGTGGGTATGGCGGAGGTCTCCTACCTAGGACATAGAGTGGGGAGTGATAAGATAAGGCCAGAACCTGCCAAAGTGGAAGCCATTCAGGCATGGCCAGCACCTGTTACTAAAAAGCAGATGAGGGCATTCTTAGGTGCAGCAGGGTATTACAGAAAGTTCGTTCCCAGTTATAATACCATAGCTGCTCCCCTCACAGACCTGACAAGGAAGAATAGGACAGATAAGGTAGTGTGAACCACACCATGAGAACAGGCATTCCAGAAGCATAAGAAAGATTTGGGATGACTCCTGTGTTAGCCAGTCCAGATTACACCAAAGAATATGTTGTGCAAGTGGATGCTTCAAACCATGGGGTGGGGGCTGTACTTAGCCAGATTTCTTCAGAGGGAGAAGAGCACCCAGTAGTTTATCTCAGTCATAGGCTCCAACCCAGAGAGGAATGCTCTGCGGCTGTAGAAAATGAATATCTAGACATAGTGTGGGCATTGCAGAAACTTCAGCCTTATCTGTATGGAAAAAAAATCACTGTAATGACAGATCACAACCCTCTAACATGGTTAAACAGAGCCAGTCAGCAAAATGCCAAGTTGCTAAGCTGGAGCCTGGGGTTGCAAGCATATGTCAGTGCAGTACCACAGTGGGGTTAGCAATGCCAATGCAGATGGGCTGTCAAGACAGGGAATGGGGTGAGGTAAACTCAGACCTAACCCTCTCAAGCGACATTTCTCAAGGGTCACTTGAAAAACTAGCTTGAGTTCTCCAAAGGAAAAAATGTGAAGACTGGTACAGAAGGGTGAAGGCTTCCAGCCTAGCCAGATAGAATTGTTCAGATAATTCTGTCATTTGTAAATATACATGTGAAATACAGGCCTGTTTCTTAAATGAAAGAAAATACTGTAAAAAATGTTGAACTTCAAGATTGTAGCAACATTGCCATCTGCTATAAGGAAAACTAAGTCAAGCATTTCAAATCTTTCTTTTGAAGTTAAAATTATTTCAAATGTATCCTTTAATCTGTAGAGCTCGGAGTCAGCCTGTCTGGGATAGCACATTCTTTCTATTGTTTTAACTTAAGGAATATTTACTAGAGTGTACATGTGAAATGTATTTTATTGTTGTAGCTTCCCGAGCAGGTATTAGCTTGCAAATAATGTAGCCTGGTGGCCTGGGAACCCCAGGCTAAGTGTCAAGATGATGTAATGTGTATACTTGGAAAACCCAAATGTCAAAATGATGTAATCTGGGAGGGCCCAGCAGAAATGTTTGTTAGTGATTTTAAAAACGATTGCTCAGAGAGAGACTGTAAGCATTTTGTCTGTCTAACCCAGCACTGCCTTATGCTCTATTTATGCAAGTAGTATGTTAGAACTGTGTTTTCTCCTAGAGGTAGCCAGGAATTATAACAATTAGACTAAGTGTTTTTCTGTATTCAGATCAGAACTTTCCTACTGTATTGTTTTAAGTTTCTGTGTGATCTCTGAACTCTTGAATAGCACTGTGGTGTAGTACTATTGCCTTGTGTTTTTACTGTTTATTATTAAATATTTTTAAAACCTCTTAACTGTAGCTGGTTTATGTAGAGATAAATTAAACTCTAGGGTACATTGCATACTTATAAGTGATCCTGGACTAAGCCCTTCCAATAAGCCTTGATTTCTTAGTTACACTACTATTGGATAATAATATTGCACAGTAATAACTGGACACCCTTTTAAGGGCCTTTGGGTAGATGATAATTATTAGCTGGTGGAGGCAGGAATTACTACCATATAGTCTGGACATAGAGGCACAGCTGGCGAATCTGTGTCAGCCTTTCAGAGGAGTGTCTGTGAAGTTGTATAAATACTTATTTCTAAGTGTGCATGTGTGTGTGTGTGTGTGTGTGTGTGTGTGTGTGTGTGTGTGTGTGTGTGTGTGTGTGTCTGTCAGCTACTTGGGCAGGGACATGAAGCACTGGTTGGACAGAGAGGGTACTGGGGATTAGCTTGCCAGCTAGGCTGAGATTTGGTCCCTATAGCTGTGCCAGTGGGGAGTCTTACTGGGACCTGGGGAGCAAGGGAGCGTCCAGCCCTTGACTGACTGTGATCTCTGTGTGCTCTTAAGGGAAATTGCACTTTACTGTGTGTATTTGTTATCCTTTCCTCATATATGAGATGCCCTTTCTGGTGTTAGTGGTGAGAACTGAGGCTCCTTGATTGCTGGGCCAGGGCACGGGCATCACAGCAAGTAATATGCTGAAAGTCGCAATCTCTGTGATACAGATTATTCCCACTTGTAAAATGTTTATTATCAAAAAAAGACCTGGAACCTGGCAACAACTATTGACTTGTTTCATGGGGAAAACATGATCAAAGTAAAAAATGAACAGCAAACAACAAATAAGCTCAATATAAATTGCTTCAAAGATTACTGCACAGGTTATGGACCACACATGATAGATTGGCATTCTATTTAGTTTACGAGTAAAGCCTGCAAAGATGAATGCAACTCTCCAACAAGTGTAATGAGCTTCTGAAAATACTGTAATCCTGTCCTTTATTACAAATACTGTGATATGCATTTCAATACCTAAGGCTTATATGTCATCTAGTTATGTAAATATTCTCTGCATGGCAACAACAAAAATACTTTCAATGTTGATAACTCTTTAACAGTATGTTTATTAACGCCTACTTGCATCTTACAATCTCAGACAAGCTTACCTGATGGTCATTAAAGTATTGCTACTTAAACACAGAGCAACAGGCACTGCAACAACATGCATTTTCTGAATAATAAGAAACTTAAATCAACAGTATAAAAATATGACAGAAAACCAGAACATTCTGCAAAATCAAGGACAAATGAAATGCCACTGTAGTACTTGTGTCTACCTTAGATGGGGGGATTCTTTCCACACTTACATTGCATAACTGCTTCTTGCCTTGCTTTGACACATCCAGAGTCACTACATGGGGGAGTGGGGTACAACAAGTATGTCACAATTTGAAAGGTCTCTGGCTGACAGTGATGGCCCTGACACATTTGTCATACCTCTTAACCTCAGACCAAGAAATCTGGAAAAAGCCATGAATATAAGTGTGACAAAGGCCCAAAAATATGGACAATTTTTAAATATTGCTCTTATAAACTTAAAAAGATAATATAATAGCAGGTCTTGCATGAGTATGGATTTTCTGAAGGGTATGAAATCTGAAACTCAAATGTCTGTTATTATTTTCTACCGTCAGTCTTTAATGATTTGCCACTAATTTGACAGAAAACCACAACTTTATGAAAAACGGACCAAAAATGTGATGCAAAATATAAATAGCCACACAATATAGCTGGGAACCTGTCAAAGAAGGAACACTTTATAATATCAGCACTGTTAAGTTGAGCAGCTGACAAAATAAGAGAATCTACATGCATTTCTTTTTTTTTTTGCAATCTGATTTTTATTAGCATTTTTAAAGATACAAATACAGACTCAATTACAAATCACACAGTGCAAATAGGTTCAAAGACAAATAAATGTATATGCTTCATACAACCTACTTAGGCACATGTACAATTAGTCCTATATAACAAAAAAGAGATAATAACCTTCATTAAGCATGTGATTAGGAAATTAACATACAGAAAAATATCAAAATTTAATGACAAATAATTATTATACAGGTGTATGGAGGTGTATCAGTATGCCTAGAGCCTATTTGATTTAACTATCTACAATATATACACATGACTGTCACTGAATGAAGCTAGATGTTAGTACTTGCACAAGGGAAGAAAAAGATAACGTATGGGAGTTAAAATGTTTGTGGTCATTCAAGAGTTTGTTGGCGGTAGAGATTAAAGAGGAAGAGTATTTGTCACAGAATTAACAACCCAAGTGGACTAGGGGAATTAGAGATGTGGGGATAAGATAAAGCCTGAGGGAGAAAAGGGGAGGATGGAGGTCTACCTAAGGATGATGTTGATTAAGAGCATCTAGTAGGTTACTCCAATATTTCTGAAAATAACTAATTTTCTGTTTGCTTGTTGTCTTTAGTTTACTTGCCAAAACATATTTAACAGCCATCGACTGGAAGTCATTCCAAGACATTTTAGATCGGTCTAGCCAGTTTAAAGTAATGTGAGTTTTGAGAAGCACACATAGTGTCACGATAATATGTTTAGTTTCAGATTTAAATGAACCTGGATAAATTTAATGCCATTTCCCAGGATAGGGTTGACTTCATATATCCCATTTTCTCCAATAGTGCTGTTAGGGAACACCAAAGTTTGTACATGTTTTTACAGGACCAGAAGATGTGGAGTATGTCTGCCACTGAATTAGGGCATGTTGGGCATAAAGGTGAGGTGTTTGGGTTAATTATGTTTAGGAATGACAGTGTGTGATAGGCGTTGTTGTTAATCATGAGCTGGGTATAGATTAGTTTTTTGAAAGGGGTTAGTTTTATTGTTGCATCGATTGCATCGCGTTTTTGGCTAAGTGTAATTTCCCTGTTTTTTCCATCCCACTACTTAGAGAATAATATATTATCTTGGTGTTTTATTTTTGTTACTAGTCTATGGACATTGTAAAGCATTTTAGTCCTAGATAGTAGTTGGGTTATTAGTGTCTAGTAAAGTTGGTATTCCGAGGGGGGGGGATGACATCGAGTCGGTGACCAAAGATATTATGTAAAGAATTTGTTTAATGATTATATAGTATTTTTTATTGACTGCCAAAGAGGAAATTATGTCATTAAATGGTAAGTCTTTGATTGTATAGAAATCCCAGACTGTACAGTTCCTAATGAGAGGGTAACTATCAAGATTTATCATGCTGTTACCCAATTTAAAATTTGAATTAAGGTGGATTGGTTGGGCCATAGTTAGAGAGTGTCACAAACCAAGGGATGATATACATTTTTGAAACCCATTGATATTTTTTTATTAATATAGGATGTATTTTATATTCTTTGAGAATTTTAGTGCCAAGAAAGATAATTGCACTAGGATTCAGGTTGGACACCTTTATATGAGCATTGTAAATTTTTATCCATAAGGGGTTCCAATCTTTGTTTGATTGTTGGAAGTTAGCAATGTGTACAATGCGACTGGCATTAATTATATGATAATATGTTAGAAAGTCCGGTAGGGCCAGACCTCCTCTATCTTTGCGAAGTGTAAGTTTGATGTAACTGATTCTAACATTTTTAGGGTGCCAAATAAACTTCCCCAGTGAAGCATTTATCTTCGAGAAAAAAGTGTTTGGAATGTTTTGGTTAAGGGCGAAAAAGTGAAAAAGAAGTTTGGGAAGAATATTCATTTTTATAATAGCTCCTTTTGAGAGGAGGGAAAGATTTAGATTCTTCCATCTTGTGAGATCTTCAACGATTTTAGACAATGTTTTGTACAAATTACCATTGATTAGCTCTTGTTGGGGGTGGGCAAAAGTTATACCCAAATATTTTAGAGAATAATTGACTTTGATTGATGTTTCTGGAATAAAGAAGTCTTTGTGACCAATGGGGTTTAGTGGGAAGATTATTGATTTGTTAAGATTAATGGTGTATTTTGAGATTTGTGAAAATTTGTCTATTGAACTTAGAATTTTCTCAAGTTCCGTTGAGGGAAGTTCTAAATAGATGTTTAAATTGTCTGCAAAGGAGGTATATTTCACTTGAAATTTATACAATTAAATTGAACGGTGGAATGTTTTCTGACTTAGTTTTAACAATAATACTTCAAGATAGATATTAAATAGGTAGGGCGAGAGTGGACAACCCTGTCTTGTACCGTTTATAATCTGAATTGGTGTAGAGCTTTTTTTTGTTTATAATGAGGGTAGTGGAGGCCTTAATGTAAAGGGTTGTAATCATTTTGATAAATTCATCAGGGAATGAGAAGTATTTCAGGGTTTAAAGAGAAATTTTAAATTTACCCAATCAAAAGCTTTTTGGGCATCAACAGATAGTGCATATTTGGGGGATTTGTCAAATTTTGTTATATAGCTTATAGTTTCAATGGTTAGAGTATTATTCCAAGCATGTCTATTGTTCATGAAGCCCAATTGATCATGTGATAAAATATGTGGTAATACGCTTTTTAATCTATTTGCTAAGATAGATGATATAATCTTTAAATCAATGTTAATTAAGGCAATTGGATGGTATTCATTTGTGCTGAGATTATTGTCATTTGATTTTGGTATAAAAATGGTCTTGGAGTTGTTGAGATAAAGATCGGATATACCAAACTGAATAATGTGATTATAAACTTTAAGTAGTATGGAAGCAAGTATTTGCTTAAAGGACTTGTAGAATTTGGAGACATAACCATCTGGTCCTGGAGCTTTGCCTTGCTTTAGCTTGTTTATGGCCAAGGAGATTTTATACCTGGTTATAGGTGCCTTAAGTAATTTAATGTGAGTATTGCTTACTGTTGGAAATTGTAATTAATTTAGGAAAGAGTCCCATAGGCCTTCCGATTCAGGTGTTTGGGGTTCATAAATTTCATCGTATACTTTCTGAAAGGCCTGGATGATTTCCTTATCTGTGAAGTAGGAGCGACCCTTATGAATAATATGTTTAATTGTAGTAGGTGGGGTCTGATGTTTATAAACCTAGCCAGGATCTTTGAAGGCATTTGCGCCCATTCAGCAAACTTATGGATAAGCCTGGATTCCATAAGTGATTAATGATTTAGGTGTAGTTCATGAAGTTGTTTTTGAATGGTGGATATTTATTTCTCAATGTCAGGAGAGAATTAGGTTTGAAGTTCTGATTCTAGTTTTTTAAGTTCTGTTTCAAGCACCATAGTGCAGGATTTAGATTGTTTTTTCATTAGAGAGGATTTTTGGATAAGGGTACCTCTTAATGTAGCTTTAGCAGCCGCCCATTGGACATCTATGGGTATATCAGAGGTTTCAAAGGAGGTATTTGTCTGTGACAGGAACTCTTGAATTTCTTTATGGATAGTCATGTTGTTCAGGAGGTTTGGATTAAGGGACCAGTTTGTAGGGATGCGATTCTTATGGTTAAGTTTAGAGATATTAAGGTGAAGGTTAATTTTGGCATGGTCAGAGATAGTTCTGGGGTTACTGCTATATATTATTTCATAGGAAGCAAAGGTTGTTGATATTAAAAAGTAGTCTATCCTGGACCAGGATTTATGGTAAGCTGAGAAGAATGTGTAGTTACTAACATTGGGGTCATTTCTAAAAAGTTCAAAAGGATCAAGCAAGTTGAAATCTTCCATATCTCTTATAATGTGGGTAGTATTTTTGGGCTGTTTATTGAATTTGCAGGTTCGGTCTAAATCCGGTCTGACTGTAATATTCCAGTCCCCACCAATAATCAGTAGATGATTGTTGAATTTTTCAATGAGCGAATAGATTTCGTATAGGAACGAAGAATGGTGCATACAGGAACCATAGACATTTAATATAAGTATTTCTTTTTTGTAGGACGGGAAAGAACATGTTAGATAACACCATCTCCCATTTGGATCCCAACCGGAGGTTATAATTGATCCATTGAAAGATTTTTTAACTATTATTGCAACCCCTTTGGATATTGTGTTGTCCCCCACTGCAATAATTTGTTTTATCCATTTCTTTCTAAGATCATTAGCCCATTGAGCCATTGTCATGTGCGTTTCCTGTATAAGAGTAATTTCAAAGGTAGATTTTTGTATTAAATGCAAAGCTAGATTCTTTTTTCTATTATTTTGTAACCCTTTTATATTCCATGAGTCTATCAATAACATTTTGCCCAGAAATTAGTAGGATGAAAGAGTCAGGTTATTATTATTAGAATTAGAAAAATTTACAAGTAAATGGGTTGTTAGCTTAAGTAGGGATAGGCAATTGAAATAAAAGCAGAAAAGATTGTTTCCCTTAATAGAGGTAAATTTGGGATAAAGATAAGATACAGTGACAGCCGTCTTTCTCAGATCACTACCTGTGCTTAACCACATTCTACAAATATCTGAAAGAGAAAAGGAGAAACTATTTACAAAGTTAACTACATTACAAAAAATTCACAACATCCCAAAATCCTACTTACTACACACACACACACACACACACACACACACACACACACACACACACACACACACACACACACACACACGTGCTTCTTGCTCTAAGAAAATAGTGGTAAAAAGACTTTTTGGCTTATAGTAAACATCAGCACATGTAATTGGTTCTGGCAAAAAAGAAATTTTCTTGACATAAGAATAGTATTTGACTGTGCCTAACCCCTTAGGACCAAGCAACAAAGTCACCCTAAAGTACCTAACCTGAAAGTACAGCCGAGACTCAAAAATTACTTTAATAGGGTTTAAACAATGTATTTAAGAAGTGTAATTGCCTCCGGCTGTCAAGACATAAAGGGGTTCCTTTTCTATTATAATTAACAGGTGGAGCTTTGGGCCAGTGCTTTTTGTTGTCTTTGAAAAGGCCAAACTCCTAATGGGGCCTTGTGCGTGGATCCAAAACAGTAATTATACAACCTAATTATCAATTTTATCAATAAAATGTGGTAAATTTAATAACTGAGGGTGTTATGCCTTTTCATGCCTGAATGAGGGGTAATTATTTATTACTTAGATTGTTCAAAAGGTCATTTAGAAATAAATAATAGTAGTTATATATCACAAGTGCCAGGACTAATTTACCCAAAAGTTACCAATATGGGAGTAGTAACTGTACAAAGAAAAGAAAAAGCCGCAGTTAACCTAACTCTCCCTTTTCTTACCATCCATATGTCTTCGTTTAATATTATGACTAAGGTTAAGTAAGTACAGCATTCAAAGCATATTACAGCAGCAACACTTCACAACAGCGCATTTACTAACAACAGCCTCATTACTAACAGAATCCTGTTGGACGGGACAAGACCAAAAAAAGTTGGCTTGCAAATAAAAAAATTCCACTGCTTACTAAACACAATTTTTATGGGAAAGATCACAATAGAAGGATCAAATTTCCGTTTCCACTATAACCGTGTCTCTCTCCCATCGAACCAGTATTCAGAGTGAAAATGTTTCATTTTTTTAGTGAAATACTATGATCTTAGACTAAACATTAAGTAATACAAGTCAGCACTGAATGAATTGCTGCAAATTAACCGTGAACATACACAGCATTGTACACCCGAGGGAGACCAAAACTGAACCATATAATTGAGAATCAGACACTGCTGTAGAAAAAACAAGTTAATGTCCACAACATATATCAAAAGGTACAGCATCCAGGTCCTTGGTAAAGGTTATACCACTGTACTTGAAGATCATCAGGCCGATCAATGAATATAATGCTCTATACAGTGTTGATCTGACCAAACACTGGTCAGGGCAAGAGCCTACACAATGTTTTAAGGATCTACTTTTTTGATATACAAAATACTTAGAGACAACCTCTGCTTTATTAACAGAACTTCAGCTGACTCTATCCTGCCAGACCTAAAGTATATTAGCAAGTCTAATTAATAGCATGAACACTCACCCAGGGGGTCTCTATCTCTGTTACAACATAAAAAGGGCATGTTGAAGAGTTAGGTAAGTATCAGGGAGCATACTACTTTTGTGGATCATTTATCCTATTCTATTGAAAAGCATTTTGGGTGATTGGATGGGAAACTGTACATTCACTTGTGGTAAAGCGCCCATGACCCTCCTATTTATGGGCATCAAGTAAGACTCTGAACATATCCTTGTTCTGCTAGCCTTTGGGTTATTTATGTGCAAAATATATGGGCTGAAAATTGCCACTAAAACGCAAGTAACAGCCTCAGTAAGAATAAGGCAGATGAATATGACTACTGTAGTAATTCTATGCTTGTTATAAAAAACAGCACCCTGAGCAGTCCACAATGCCACAGCTCTTTGATATTAATAACTTTTTAAATGATAGTAGCCCAACTATAATCTTAGACATTACCTCATGTCTTACAAACAGGAAACAACAACTGGGACTTTTATCCTAGAATGGTAAAACACACATCCACTATTAAACTATACAAAGCAAGGATACTAACGCATTTATAAAAGATTGATACATATAAGAGGATGAAACAAAGACTGAAGTGTTCATCCACTGATACTATGTGTCCCAAATAGCCTTTTAATAAGAAGAACGATTAATGTTTAGTGGATTATGTGTTTGCAATAAACTAGTGGTTATATGTTACACAATCAAATGTTAGCTAAAAGTAGATATGTAAAATCTTGCTGTATACTGGTATTTATATATATCAATTTGTCTATTGGTAATGATAGATATTTTACTTTAATCATATTTGATACAGCAACTGATTAATTTATCTTGCATGACTTGTGTGCAAGGATTTAATTCCTTCTAGTGGCTGTGTTTAACTTGGCAAGCTAAACTCTGGAAACTGATGATATGCCCTGACACTGCTATTAAATTTAATTTAAGTTAGACTTTTTCTTTCTACATTTTCCTCATGCCTTCAGAAAAACATATCTTTCTGATCTCTGAGGCATCAAACTTTACTCAGCCCTCATAGCCCAGTTAAGTAAACTAGCTAGTCTTGGTTAAACCCTAACCAGAACAACTCTAATGTGCTAATACCATCTCTTATTCCAAATTTTTAACACTTAAAAAAAAAATTCACTTTCTGAGAACTCTTTTTCAAGTTGTGATTTACCAAAACATTTTGTATAACAGATTTTAAAATGTTTTATAAATACTTCAACATTGGTGATCTGATAAAACTAGATGGTCAGAGATAGAAAATCAACCAAAATATATAAATACCAAGAGACTTACAGAGGAATATGCCTGGCAAAATACACTTGCTTGTCATCAGAAATTATTTCTTAGAGACTTTTTGAGAGGTGAGTGTCAAGATATGGAAAAATATAATGTAAAATGCACATAAGTAATAGATCTGCTATTGCTGGAGAATATCCAGAATGATTTCCATATCTTCGTTCAAAAACTCAGATTAGTTTGAAATTAGCGATCTAAATGTATTTTGTATTATTTTCCTTAGTTACCATATGTTCTACAATGATGTAGATCTAGTGTCTTTGTAACAGATATAAATCAGTCCAGAAGTTCCTATTAGTGATAATCTGTATGACTGTAACTGCTTAGTGAATAGCCCTTCATGTACTGTTATAAAACAGACAACATCACAACGGAAAAGCTAGTTGCATATTTGTCTGGGAAACTGAAGTGCAGAAGTTGTCAACAGGCTTTGCAAACAACTGCGTGAAAGACTCACTAACATTACAAGGTTCATTTGTATTAATTCATTGAACAAAGACTTATGGTCCAGAATATAGTTCTAACAGTGAGAGCTTAATTCTTCTCCACTGTAACGGGAGCTTGCATTTTCTTATTTAGAGAGGACAGGGAAAAAGACGAAAGTCTCATTTTTGCTGTATCGCTCCTTAATTGCAGGACAATCTGGCGCATTGAAGAGGGACGAGGATTCCTGTCGGACAAAATAATTTGTTGCATTCGGAGGTCAAAGGGAGTAGTTGCAGCCCACGGTTTCTTGGCCTACCTTTAGAATGTTGAGCCAGGAGCCTGGACATGGGCTCAGATTTCATCCAGAGGTAAGCAAATGGAACTTTGTTGAGACTGAAGGTTTGAGGGAATGATACCTTGCTGTTATTACGATCCATTGCATTTTCAACAATAACTCAGAGCTTGTAAGCATGTAGAAAATTATATGCTTGTTTGAGGAGTGAGTGTTTATTAGATACTTTGTTTTTTTGAAAAAAAAATAGAGGCACATAAGTATACTTGCTTGACAGTTAAATGGAGGATGTAGGAGTTTCAACAAATGTTTTAAAGAATGTAGCTTTCGCTTCTTGTATGTTTTTAATAGAGTATGTTACATTTTTATGCTGGAATGATAAGATGGCCAGATACTTCATCTGGAATTTAATGGATTTATTTATAAGAAACTTGTAGAAGGGTGAGAGTGATTGTCTTTCTTGTTTAATAGGAAAAGGCAAGTCCTGAGCAAATGTAATTTTTGAACCTCTCCAGATCACGAACTTCTTAGACTTGGCAGCTTGTAGTACTGAATGTGCGTGGGAAGCATTAAGTAACCTTGTGTAAATTTGTCTTGGTATATCCATTTCTTGTGATTTTCTCAAGGCTCTATGAATTCTTTCGATTGTGAATGTTTGTGCAAGATCTTTATTATCTATTAAGAGTCCAAAAATTTCCTGTGCAATAGTGGGCAGTTGTGATTGTTCAAACTTCTCAGGAACTCCTCTAATCAGAACATTATTATGCCTTGTTCTAGCCTCCAGATCAATTATTTTTTGCTTCATTTCTTTTATAGATGCTTCATTTATAGATGTAGTTTTTTGAAGTTCCTGTATTTTGATTTCCTTATCCAAGACTTTTGCATTATTTTGGTCTAGTCTGGTGATGATTTGTTCCAGATTGTTGCCAAAAAGGGATAGCTTTGAGGAAAACATTTGTATTTCAGACTGAAGTGGAGATAGTGCTGCCTTGAGCTCTTCAATTGTAAAGGGATGTTCTCCCTTGTTGTTTTGTGGCTGCTTAGAGGCCTCAGGCTGTGATTTGGTTGTTTTCTGCCTTTTGGTAGAAGTTTCCTTTTCTGGAGATGAAATTAGTCTAGTTTTTGAAGATTGTGTTGAAGATTGTGTTTCCATTAGTTCCTTCTTGAACAGATTTTTGTTTTTTTTTCCTCCCTTTTCTTTGCGTTCCTTTATTTGTTTGTGCTTCTATAGATTCTTTGCAGTGCTGTTAGGCCTAAGCACATGTGACTGTGAGTACTAGTACTATTTCATCCTTGAATGAAGAGGAGAAGTATCAACCTTTCCAAGACACAAATCCAGCAATTTTTTTTAAAAGGTAGGTAGATTATAGTTAGCTTTGTTTTGAAAAATCCTATTTTTTTACTTTTTTATGATTTGGCAGCAGGTAATTTTTGTTGATTTTCTGGCAGTAGTAAGAGCACACAGAAGACAGTGTTTCCTAGTCAGCAGCCATTTTGGAAATCAGAATCTACATGCATTTCTAAAAAAAAAGAATCTGTAACTCTGATCATTTCAATTATTTATTAATTGTAAACCCTCCACGTTTCTTCCAAAATTGCCATTTTGCATAGGGATTATCAGGGGAGAGCAACATTTTGAGCCAAAATTGGGGACAGTTGAGAGGTTTGGATATACCTAATTCTATAAAGTGATTTATTTGCACATACATCTCAACCTCTTAACACGGGAAATCTGGGCAAGGCCAAATATATTGTAGGAACAAACAAACAGTACTAAAAATTGCTCTTGTATAAACTTAGACAGTTGATAGAATAACAGGTCTTGCTTTAGCATACATTTTTCTGAAGGGTATGAAGTCTGAAACTCAGTGCCTGTCATTATTAAGTGACTTCATTCCTAAATGATTTGCCAGAAAACCACAAATTTTATGAGGAACAAACCAAAAATAAGAAGCAAAAATCTATTCATTCTGTGAAAATCTGGACAGTTGAGAGGTATAGTTCAGCTGGCAGAATTGTGTGGCAGAAATCCTACATGATGGACTTAGTGACCCTAGGTGTGGACAATAAGTACCCCCCCAAAAAAAATCTAAGAGAAGTGATTGCTTCAATCTGGCTTCATCACTTTCAGTAGCATTCAGACTCAATCAGTGAAAATATTCAGTAACAAAAAATGTTTGTGCTTGTAGACAGTTGGTTTAACTGGTTCCTAATCAAACACATCCAACCAAGAACTGGCAGGGGGCATACCCGAGCTGATCAGATAATTAATAAGCACCTTCATGGTTGTATTAAATTATATTCCTTGTATAATACAGTACAGTTTTTAAAGGACATTTTAAATTTATGTTTTTGAACATTTTTCCAGTAAACAATGAAACAAAATGCATACACCAATAATGACAAAACTGCCCAATTCAGAACATTTCAATCATAAAAGTCTACTCAAACTTCTACAATCCACTCCACCAGCATCAGTAAATATGCACAATCTCTGCAGAAGTGAGAGTCATCTAAATAATTCTACATTAAAGAGATCTATAACTATTGAAGAGGTTGCTGCTAGCAAACAACTTTGTATTTCATTGTTTCATCTACAAATAAAGTGCCTGTTGCCCTTAAAGAATAAATTGCCTATGTTACATTAAAAATGACAAGCTAGTAATATTGCAATAGGGAATGGATGGCAAATTGATAACAGTTTCATAGTTACTATGTATCTCTGCCAAAAAGGACATTCTCAGGACTGCAGCATCCACTCCCTTTAAACGTGCAACACAGTACAATATCAGCAATGCATCTAAATACTGTGGGAGTAGAACCCACAGCCTTCTGCATCAAAAGCAAGTATTCAACCTGTTATGCTATTAACAATGCAAGCTGACTTAGTATAAGTAGCACTAAACTTCTCTTCCCCTGAAGCTCTTAGCTCCTTGTAAAATCCACTCGACACTCAACTGTATCTCTCAACTTTACAGCAAACGAAATCTGGAAAAAGCCAAAATTTATTGGGGGGGGGTGAACAAAAGCCCAAAAAACAGGGTTACAGTTTAAACATTGCTTGTATAATCTTAGAAAGTTGCTAGAGTAAAATGTTGTGTTACTACCATGCATTTCATTACCAAGACTTGAACCCAGGACCCTGCACATTACAGTCAGAGCAACATACCACTATGCCAAATCAGCTGTTTCTTGAAAGACTGGAAGACTGAAATTTAAATTGCTATCATTTAGTGAATTCAGTTCTCACCATAGCTCTCTACCTCTTAGCACAAAAAACCTGGATAAAGCCAATAATGGTGCAATACAGCCCCACAAATATGGACAATATTAAAATATTGATCTTATAAACTTAGAAAATTGCTAGAATAAAAGGTTCTGTGTTATCATGTATTTTCTGAAGAATATGAAGTCTCAAATTCAAATGCCTGTCATTATTTAGTGAATTCAATCCTTTACTGATTAAAAAAATCTGGAAAACCACAGATTGTATGAGGAACAGAACAGAACAAAAACATGAGGCAAAAATCTGAACAGTTTTCACAAGTAGTGGCGGGTAGAGAATTCAGGCTCTTGCTACCTGTACCCAAGGTACAGGGTTTGAGTCTGTGTAACTCAAGTCACCAGGTATATTTAACTGGGACATTTTATATACACACCTGTATATTCCCTTACAGCATGAGTGCCAAATACACCAGTACCTGCATATTCCCTTTCCATTGCAGTAGCTTCTGAACCCAATTTCCTTGCAACAAGAGTGCCAAATACAAATTCCCTTCCTGAGAGCCAAACAGTTGTTATTCATCCATGTACGTAACTGCAAACATTGCAGTCCAATCTCCTTCCAGTCTATGTGGTTACAGACTGCATAGACTTGTGAGCATCTTTACACTGATGCTTTCTCTTCTAATCCAGACTGGTTAAATGGAAGTCCAGATAAGAACTCGCCAAGCATGCATGTAAAGTTCTGGGACTTGCAGCTAATTATTTTACAATTCTGTTTTCTTCATTTTACAGCTGGGGGGGGTTGCAGTCCTGCAATTCAATAGCATGAGCTGCCCCTGCTTATTATTCATATTTTCATACTTATGTTTATATTTTCATAGGGATAAACCTATATTCTATTAAGGGGTATGATGTGAAATGCCATGGTGGGAGCAAGGAAAACTCATTGTCATCATCCATTTATATCATACTATACTGGAGATACTGCTAGTTGTCTGTTGGTTAATTGTGAAAATAAGTAATATTTGCATATGTTCTTAATACTTCAAAAAGCAAGTGACTCAAAACTATTGCATAATATCATGTGAAAACTTAAGATACTGTCTCTGATATTTGCGCTGTAAGTCATCTTAAGTGATATTTAGTATTGTTTTTATTGCTAATTATACAATCAAGGACATGTTTTCATATTTCTATAAATATCTCAAAAAACATGCACTCAGAGGGAAATTTCTTGTCATGTGAAAGCTTATGCCTGGTTAACAAAAATATTCTAATAAAATATGTCTAGTTACCCAGTTTTCAAGATATGACTGTTTATGAAAGTTTAGCAAAAATATAATTTTGGGTTTGTGTGAATCATAATATAATAAATATTTATGTAAATACTATGAATGCAATGACTACTATTATAATAAAAAACACTTCTTACTTAAAACATTGCTATTTGTACAGTTTTGTATAGTTTATAAAGAAAAAACATAATAATAATGACAAAGGCTGTGAGGATGAGAGAGGAAAAACAATCATTCTTACATAAAGTAGCCATTACCTATATGGTCATAACAAGGATATATAATACACAGGCAAGGACTATCATGCTGTGATATATTGCAAGGTATTGCTTACATATATTATACTATGACACTATGCTATAATGTCCATGCTGGTCATCAGTGACACTACTCACATTACCTGGGGTATGTGTGCAGGTATACTGCAGGACATGTGAGCAAATGTGTGTAGTGTTGTGTGTTTTTGTGAAGTACTGAAACCACGACCCCTTAAAAGCAACATATTACATTGTGCTAGCCAGAAACACTTTTGAAAAATACACATAAGAATATAAAGCTATGTGCATATATTTGTAATGCATTATCACCAGTTAGGTGGTTGTCACATGCATGTAAAAGTTCTCCATTTACGGGGTCATTTAAGACAAACAGTATTAGTCAATAACCTAACGATGCACCTCAAACCCACTACAAGATGCAACTGAAACCCACTACATCAATAATTAAAATAAACATATAATGCAGAGGAAATAGACATAACTTAACATGTGTATTAATACACATTATGTGGAGCTGTTGTGTGTGTCAGGCTACACATCTATCTATCTATCTATCTATCTATCTATCTATCTATCTTTGTCTATCTATCTATCTATCTCTATCTATCTATCTATCTATCTATCTATCTATCTATCTATCTATCTATCTATCTATCTATCTATCTGTCTCCTGTAAATCAGACCACCTTTGCAGATAGGTCGAGCTGATACTGGATACATGTCAGTCTATAGAATTCCTGTGTCTTGTGTTTGGCTTGCAAGTGTGTGAAGAACATTGTTACCAGTGCAATGTTTTGTAGTTCCTTTGTAACATATGTAGCCTCAGTAAAAGGTTATATATAGCATCTCTTCTGACAGTTTGTTAATCAACAGATCACCCATTATGATCATGAAATGCTTATCTACATAACATATGTAGGTCTAAGAAATAACACACAGGGACCTGCTCTAGCAGTGTGCAGATATGTTATGGTAAGAAAAAAAAAGCACATGTGCCCTTTTACCTGGAAAGCCTCTCCATTCTCCACTGTCCTTCATAATAGCCACCCAAGATAAAAAACAAAGGAACTTAAAGAAATCATACATTAAACATGTCCAATGCTATGATGTATCAGACTGAATACAATGTAGTGAGCTCTTATGTGAATGAGGCAGCAGTTAATGAACATTTCTGAATCATGATTTTTGCTCATTGGAGCTATAAGCAAAGCTCTGCAAAGAGCTTCCCTCACTGGAGTGTCCTTAGATGAGCACTTGCAAAGCACTTTGAGCACATGTGGGTGGCTCATGGATAAATTAAAGAAATACTGCAGCCTATAGAGGTGCTCAAGAGCAAAGCTTCTATTGTTGTCAGACTCTCACAGCTGCTTTATGTTTCATTATGTTATGGAAGTGTTGAAGCATCTCTTAAGCATTGTAAAAAGTGTGCAGAGTGATGATTTTACTGAAGCACATTTGTTTGAAAGGTGGGTATAGTTCCCAAAAGTTGACATTTCCTGCAAGAGTGGCCAATATATGCTTGCCTTGTGGATTTCATTGAAAGTATCTTAATATAACAAGAATGTTTATAGTGTAGCTTACAGGTAGGTTCATGCAGACAGTGTGAGGGGTTTTAATTTGTTCTTGGGATATAGTCTCATGGCAGGGTACATGTTTCTATGTTGTAGTTGTAGTACAAGTACAGAGCCCTACAATGTTTACTGCTGTGACTGTTGTCGGACAGAGTGCAGAGCTCGACTACCTGCTATACTTTACAGATTTCATATATTGTTCATGCTGTATACCGCTGTGGAAAGCAACAGTCTTTAGTAGTATAATGTGAATATTTACAGATGTACTTTGAGTATCTGATGTTTGATGGAGCAGAGCATTTATACAGACCTCATAAATAAACTGTAAACAGTGTGCATCCAGCATCAGCACACATACGCCTGGCATATATTTATGTTCATGTAGTTGCATAACCCACATTGTAGGGCAGCAGCAGCCATGATCCTGTTACTAAGGAAATCATCTGTTGTCTACTGGACGTATGTGTGACCTTGACATGGACAAGCTATTATGATCATTGTACTGTACCTTTCTATACATGTAGTAAGAATATGTCCACGAGTAAGTGTATGTTGTTATACACGTCCTACATATGTTTTCCCAATGGCAATTTTAACCTTGATGTTACTTACCTGTAGAGTACTTTTAGATGCCATTGTATGTAGCTACTAAATAGAGTCCACATTTGAAATCTTTTTCTTGTTTTCATTTATTTTTTCAGGGCGAGTTGGGTCCCAGAAGACCAAATACACAAAACCCACTCATGCTTATTCAATATATGTGTGACATTCCCCAAATTCAAAGAGAAGGGTCACACAGGCACAATACAGTTTACATCAACACAGACATATATCAGGTATGGATGTCAGTGTGCTCATGTACAGTTTTTTCTATTGCACAGCAGAATGTCAAGTAAAAGCAAGTTTACCCATATAGAGAACAATATCTTGCTGTAGTCCCTCTCTCTCTGCTGTCAGTTTAAGGTTGTCCATGTGAAGTCTGAGTAAACCTTTCACAACAATGTTGGCACAATCTGATTAATGACATCAGTGTTGCTGGTAGCCAAGGCAAGATGTATAAGACTTCAGACATAAGACTTCAGGCTACTGACCTTAGTGTCATTTAAGCTTGGGCTGTCCACCTGTCACAGGAACAGAGTACAAGAAAAGGTGTCCTATTGATAGAATGACCTTAAAAAGAGACTTAGGAATTCCAGTCTCTCTGCATGGGATTCTGAACCCCTCTGACTTCCAAGATGGAGTCCTGGAGCTTGGTGCAGAGCTCAGACAGCCATCCAAAATATCTGTTGGATATGCCACAGGTGGGTGTGTCTTCACATGGACAAGTATCTGCTATAGTGGATAAATAGTTTAGCACAGTTTACAAACAGCATGATAAAAATAATATCCATTTTCTGACCAGGTAGAACAACTTGAATCAGTCCCTTTCCATGGATGACGTGGGAACAATGTCTGGGAAAATAACTTGCGCAAGGTCACAGAGTAGGCAAATGAGGGCTAAAGGAATCAAACCCTGAACCACAGGAGGCACAGCTCACAGTCTTAGCCCTCTGTACCAACTGCCAGACATAATCATTTTTCAGCAGCATCATGACTGTAGGTGCAGGGACCACCAGAAAAGATATGTTACTTATTAATTTGTCATACCACTATATTAGAATGTATTTATTCATTTACTGGGATTCATGTACTGGTGATAGGGATTTCTTAATCATCATTATCATCATCAATTCCCTTTTTCCTGTTTTCTACATGGGGCCTGGGTGTTGTGTCAACTGTCATCATCTCTCTAGTTTCAGTGCCATTCTCCTAACTTCTTTGACAGTCATACCTGACTGTCACAGGTCTTCTCTCACACAATCCATCTACCTCTTTGCTGGACGCTGTTGTTTCCCCTTGCCTTCTTCCTCTATCTGCCAAATCTTCTCTTCCAGACTGTCTTCTGTGTTTTTGTACATGTGCCCAAACCACTGTATTCTGTTCTCTTTGACCTTCTATGCAATTGGAACTACTTTGGTTTCTGCTCTGGTGTTCTCATTTCTTAGTCAGTCCCACAGTGTGCATCCTATCTGCCATCTCAGGCACGTCATCTCCATCACCTCTAGCTTCCTTAACTGCTCTGCCTTTATTGCTCTGGTTTCTATACCATCCTGTAGCACTAGTCACACCACTGTTTTGTACACTTTACATTTTCAGCTTCTTCGGGATTCTTCTTTCATACACCCCTGTACTTTGTGACAGTTGGTAGTAGCCTCTTTGATTCTAGCTTTGACCAGCTTATTCAGACTTCCCTTTTCCTCCGCCACTCCTCCTAGATACCTGAGGCTGTTAAGCTGTTCCACTATTTTCCTTTTTATCTAAATTGTCACCTTCTTCTGATTTCCCCATTTGTTGCCCTTAACAACTGTTTTATTTGTTCTCAGTTTTATCCCATGTACCTTCAGTTTTTCATTTCATTCCCCTATCCTTTGCTGATGTACTTGCTCAGCATCTGCACGAAATGCCGCATTGTCTTGTATACAGCAACTATGTTAATCTTTCCTGATTGCTGGTGTAATCCATCACCAGTATAATCGACAGTGGGATCAGAGCTGAACTCTGATGAATACCCACTCCCATTGTAAACCACTCTTTGAGACTGAGCTCTGTATGTTAGTCATTGGGTCCTTGCACATAGCTTGCAATAATTCTAGCAATGTTTCTGGGACTTCAAACCACCACAGAACTGCTCAAACCAGCTTTCTTGGGACCTTGTCATATGCTTTCTCCAAGTCTAGGAATGTCCAGTTGGAATCTTTCATGTCTAGCTTCTTCTCAACTATCTGTCTGACTGCAAACATCAGGTCAGTTGTGCTCCATCCTAATCTGAATTTGAACTACTCATCTCCCATCTTACTTTCTATTGCTCTCTATATTTGTTTATGAATCACCCTGTCCAGAACTTTTATGCAATGTGACAGGACTTTGATATGTCAGTACTGCAGAGTTGTGAATTTCCCCTTTGCTAGTCTGTTTATTCTCCAGTCATTTTTGTATGCTTTTCTCTCCATACTCCCATGAGTACCATTAGGATCCATCTCTCCCCTATCTCAGCCAATGTCTTGATTATATCTGCCATAACCTCATCGGAGTCTGTTGATTTCCCCTTACTTCACTTTCCTTAGTCACCTTCTTACTTGTTCTAGGTTGGGCTCCTCCACTTCTTTTGTCGTAGGCTGTGTCTGAGGCAGAACAGATTTTGTTAGGATTTCTTCATTTAGATGCTGCCAAAAGTATTCCTTCCATCTGCCTTTGATTTCCAGTGGGCTGATGGGCAGGTCGATACTGGCATTCGTTACTAAATTTATCCAACTATATTTTTATCTTTCTATCTTTGCCTTGCAAGCTGATAGAGTTTCATTGTGCCATCTACTTTCAAGGTGCATTTGAACATAATTTTGTGTTGTTGGTGTTAGACCTGTAGGGATGGGAGTTGTGTGGGTAATTTGTCATGATGTTTACACAAGTGAAGTGTTCTCAGGGTCATCTACCATGGAAATATGGTTCACTGATGACAGCTCTAATGATGATGGCAGCCACATCCCAGTATGGCTAGGGATCATAGTGTAAGTGGACACAGACATTGTGGTGTCCATATCTCTACTCCCTGTCATGGATATAGCTTCTGTGTCTCTAGAACACACAAAAACAGGATGCTACAAACAGATCTATGAAAGAAGGGATGTCTTCCCTACAGTACACTCCTCTTGCATTGCTGTAATCTCCATTGAGCAAATGGAAGACAAGGGTGGATATTGTGCTGGTGACCATGCACAGTATGGGTAGCAATCTCCATTTGTGCCAGCTTTGTCAATGGCCACAATGCAGCATATATGTAGGGCCACAATGCAAGACAGGTTGATACTACCACAGTTCTTGATGAGTTGGTTGGGGTAGCAAAAGGTCTGCATGATGACCTCTCAAATGGCCACATGTGCAACATCATGGACTTGTGGTGGAGGGAGCTGGCATGATGCAGGTGTTCCTGTGCAGCCAGACATTCTTTATGTGGCTAGTCTACTTCCATATCAGATAGTGAGGACTGCCAAGTAAGAAGGAGAGGCCATGGTCAGTCACACTGAGTGCCACCACTTTCACACCACCATCTGATGTTAATGGAAGTATGTTGTAATGTGGACATCCGCATGGGTAGAGCATTTCTGCTGAGTTTATTAACAGCATGGGTTCTCATTTTCATGGAGTACTCCTTCCTCTCACTATAGTCTGGATTGTGCCTCTGACCTTCACAAGAGATGGAACTCCCTTGGATTGGAGCATACGTGGTCTGTGTACATGTCTGCTGTGGGTACCCTAGACCTATCTATCAGATCCCATCACAGTGCAGCAACATCTGATGCTGTGTCCCAGAAAACACTCAGTCAGACTTCTTCAATGCCCACCTCCACATATGTACACAAACAATGGATACAAAGCTACCTTCCTGTCCAGTGAACACCAGTTTCTCATCCCATCCCCACTGGTCTGACACCCATAACACAAAATTATGTTCAAACACACAAGCACACACAGCTGACTGCTGATAAGACTTGTAACTGTGGCCTGCTTCACATATGCATATAATAATTAATGTGCCTTGCTCACTTTGATTTGTTACTTGGATAGCCTATGTCTGATGGGCAATCATACCTCTCAATTTTTTGCTCAAGAAATCTATAAAAAGCCAACATTAATAGAGAGCAAAGGTCTACAGTCAGGGACAGTTTTTAAATATTTTATTCTCTTAAAAACTTAGAACAAGAGGTATTGCATCAGCATGCATTTTCTGAACCATATGAAGTATGAATTCTAATGCCTTCTATTATTTACTAACTATAATCCTCATTGACTTATCAGAAAATCAAACCTTTTATGAGGAACATGTCAAAAATGAGGTAAAATCAAGGACATTCTACAAAAGTCTGGACAGCTGAGAAATATGTGCATGTCCAGTCTATGCATGGGATAGCACAGCCTACATGAAGGTTTGCATGCATCCCTTTTTTTCATGTATGATGATGTAGTCTGGCCCATAGTTATGAACCTGACACTAGCTAGTGCCAGGGCCCAAGGCATCTGATATCATCTGGCATAGTCACTCCCTGCATCTGGCTCCTGTATTGGCTCTTCATCAGGCACCTTCTCTACTGTTGAGTCTGGTGCTTCATCCCCGTCTCAGCCCTTGTTGAACATAATGATGTTAGGTAACATTGAACATACTCAGAATATCGTACTACATGTATCAGGGTCATGCTATAGGGCATCCCAGCTGCATCCAGACAGATGAAGTAGGCCCTCAGCAGGTCAAACACTCAATTGATAAAGACCTGGGTCTGTAACAGGGCAGTGTAACCATTCTCTGCTATGGTATGGGAATTTCTAATAGATGTCATTAAACATCACTACAGGGCATATTCAGCACTGCCAGAAAGATATCCCTAGGTAAAATCACTTTGTAGATTACCATCTCTCTGATGGTAATTGTTAGATAGAATCTAACTTTTTATATTATATTTTATATACTTAATAGGTACCATGGATGTTTAAACCCTCAGTACTGCTTTTGTATTGTAACATGTTCATTTATAAGTTGCATTTTGTTTCTCTTGTGTACATACACTTGTATGTTAATATTGTATGATGTTTTGTTTTTGTTTATCTGTGGAGATTTTCTCCTCATATCTACACTGAGAAAGGGCTATGCTGCCCAGTCAGACTAACTCAGTTAACAAATGTCAACTAAATAAAATAACATAAAATAAAATAAAATGTTTGTGTCTTTTGGCTTTTCCCGGTTAGGGGTCGCCACAGCAGAACTCCGGTCCGCTAATGATTGGTAGTTGATTTTTACGTGCCGAGTTACCAGCCCTGATGCACAACCTTCAACGAAGGTACACCCATTCACGCATGTCTCCATGCAGAAGATGCTCTAGCTGAGAATCAAACCGGACAGTGTCTTACTGTGAGGCGACAACATTACCGCAGCACCACCACCACATATAAAATAAAATAAAATAAATAAATAAAATATGTCGCACATGTGCCATATATAGGAGTCATGAGCACTGCGTGGGTGACCTACAGACACATTGTATATAATACCATATGCATTACAGACTACCTGACAGATTATGATTAATATATTTCTTCCGTGTTCCCCAGGTGGGGTCTTTATTGTGATGTGGTTGCAGTCTATGGCCCCAGTACCTCTGGGAAATCAGTGAAGTCATAAAACACTCACATGGTGTTGGATCTCTCATCTGTGGAATGTGGAAACCCATATGCTCACCTCTGCCATGCTTCAGCATGACATTGAGAAACTGGTATTCTTGAGGCAGATGCCTAGGATGCATCCACTGTGTCCCCTTTGGTCACTGCATTTATATCTCCAGTGTTAGGCTCTTCACAAATCACATAGTTCCGCATATAAGGGTGATGCATCTCAACCAAACATCTGCATGGTGCAGCTACTTACATGACAGTAGTCCAAAATTTCAGTGTTGTGGCGGGCATGATATGATAAGTGAGGATGGATGACAGGGGACAGCCAAGGATAATGAGTACAGCCTGTCAAGTATACAGATTTAGCAGTGCACTGGACCCTCTGTATAACTTTGTGCTCAATCTCCTGTAACTCGAGGATTTTACAGTGGTCATTAACTCTGGAGCTAGAGCATGGTATAAATGTCTTTGAGTTACTCTGCGACATTGTTCACCCTCATTTGCATTGGCAAGTGCCCTCATTATAATAATGCTTCTAACTACCATGTCATTATAGCACCATTTGCATACTATGCAGGATGTGGAATTTCTCAGGTTTTATTACCCATGCTCACTGTGACTTTCAGTCTCCCTCACCCTAAGCATAGTCACATTTTGTGCAGATGACTTAATGCCCATCATAAAATGTTTCTGAATCACAGGGTATAGCTCTGATAGCAAGAGAATCTAGGCTGTATGTAATACTTCTAACCATATATCTGTTCAGAATTGTATTATTCATACTAATATCATTAATTGTCACTTAATATCAAGGGGACATACAAACATTTTATACTGGGGAATTTATCAGTGACTTCATTCTTCTCTTTATGACATAATTCAATGCCAGCTGTTAGTTTATTAGAATGAGTGAAAGAACCTCCCTTTTACAACAATAATTTTGTATACAAACAATGTGTATATGTTCATAAAATGTAAACCATTAGTATGGGCTGCAACAAGTGTGTATTTTTGCTTTGTATATCTAAAATCTGCTCAAGTCTATAAAAATGCGAGGTATTTTAGAATTAAGTAAGACGCTGTACTACAAATGTAATGTATGTAACACTGTAATTATAATTAGCGTGCATTATCTATACTGAAAGGATCTTAAAAACATGACTAAAATAGCTGATTGCTTAAACCTTTTAACTTTTACACATATACTAGTTCAATGGCCCTGCTTATCAATGTGCAATGTATGTAGCATATAGCGTGAGGCAAAACCATAAAAATAGAGCATGATACCTAAACACTTGAATGGTCAAGTATCTAAGTTGTTTGCAATATTTTTGGATGTCTGGAAATCTCTGAAAATATGTGATCCTTCTCTTCTTAGTTGCACCATAATGTATGTTTAATAAGAAACTGTTTAATCCCCCCTTTTTTCTCTCTTGCACTGGTACATATTACTGGAAACCTGATTATTGTGCATATAATAATAGATTCCCTGAACATTATTTTATATTGGGTGGACATTGGAATACTGTAATTGATCCACTCTCTGATAGAACCAGTAGAGGTAGTTCATATAATAATCAAGCCTTAGTAGCTTTGACCGACTTAATGTCTGACTTTAACTTAGATCATTTTTCTCTATGTGACAATTCCCAATCTTGGTCAAGAATTGATTTTTTTTTTTTTTTTTATCTCAGAATTTTTTTTTTTGAATGGAAAGATTATCTATTTAACAGAACCAAGATTTTTTTTGGCCACACTAAAATCACATTAAAACTTCTGTAGCAAAAGAAAGAAAATCTGAAAACTCTGGGCCAGAATCGATCTTTGAATCCAAATTTACTACAAAAAGATGATATCAGCCAAGAGATGATGCATATCTTAGAAGAACTAAAAAATGAGTTAAACATTTTTTAATATCACCTATGATATTCAATGGGCAGCTTGTAAAGCCAGACTAAGAGGGATCTTAACACAAAAAGCAACATACTACAAAAAAATTCTAAGGGGAAGAAAACAAACTAGTTGACAAAATTATTGAGATAGAAAAAATGATGCAAGACAATCAGGACTTAAAGTCAGAGTCACAACTACATACCTTAAAAAAAGAAGTATTCTTAATACACCATCAAAGCTATACATTGCAAGAAATTAATTTCTTAGCTAAATACTCAGAGTGGGCAGTAATGCCTTCAAATGCTCTAGCAAGAATAATTAATATCAAGCACACAGATTCTAGGATATCATCACTCCACTATGGTGGCCAAACAGCACATGCAGATATAGAAATCTTAAATATTTTTGAAAATATGTATATGAAAATTTATGAGCTACCCAATAATTGTCCCTCAACTTCTGAGTGTGAAGACTTTCTCAAGTGCCTTAACTTTCCAAAAATCAGTGAATCACAAAAAACTGTCTGGAGTCCCCATTCACACAACAGGAAATCCTAGGTGTGATAAGCAAATTAAAGCCAAGTAAAGCCCCTGGACCTGATGGATATACAGTGGAGTTTTACAAAACTTTTGCCCAGAAGATTTCACGTATTCTTCTAGAAGTATTTAATTATATAAGACGAAATGGCATTACTGATTTATACTTAAATCATTCAAAAACAATTTTCATTCCCAAAAATAACTCTGATAAATCCAATCTGCTCAATTACAGACCAATTTCATTAATCAATGTTGATATAAAAATTATGTCCTCTATACTAGCAAAGAGATTTAAGAAAGTACTGCCTAAAATGGTATCACCTGAACAATCAGGCTTTACGAACAATAGGCAGAAATGGGGCAATACTCTGTTGCTTGATTCAATGATTCAACTCATTAAACATGACAGACACCCAGGATATGCCCTGGTACTAGATGCATGCAAAGCTTTTGATAGAGGTGATCTAAAGTTCTTATTTACAGTGTTGCCCTATTACAATATTCCTACCCTATTACAATATTCCAAGAGAGTTCATTGAAATGATAAAATTATTATATAACAATTCATGCACACCTATCCATATAAACAAACTTACATCAAATCCCATTTGAATTCTGAATGGTACCAGGCAGAATGGAAAGGCTGTTGGCCCAGATGACATACCAGTGGAAGCATGGAGGTGCTTAGGAGAAATGGCAGTGGAATGTTTAACCAGATTGTTTAATGAAATTTTGGAAAGTCAGAGGATGCCTGAGGAGTGGAGAAAAAGTGTTTTGGTACCTATCTTTAAGAATAAGGGTGATGTGCAGAGCTGCAGTAACTACAGATGGATAAAATTGATCAGTCACAGCTTGAAGTTATGGGAAAGAGTAGTGGAAGCTAGGTTAAGAAGGGAGGTGATGATTAGTGATCAGCAGTATGGTTTCATGCCAGGAAAGAGCACTACAGATGCAATATTTGCTTTGAGAGTGTTGTTGGAGAAATACAGAGAAGGTCAGAAGGAGTTGCATTGTGTCTTTGTGAACTTAGAGAAAGCATATGACAGGGTGCCTAGAGAGGAGTTGTGGTATTGTATGAGGAATCGGGAGTGGCAGAGAAGTATGTAAGAGTGGTACAGGATATGTACAAGGGTAGTGTGATATTGGTGAGGACTGCGGTGGGAGTGACAGATACGTTTAAGGTGGAGGTGGGATTACATCAAGGATCAGCTCTGAGCCCTTTCTTATTTGCAATGGTGATGGACAGGTTGACAGATGAGATTAGACAGGAGGCCACATGGACAATGATGTTTGCAGATGACATTGTGATATGTAGTGAGAGTAGGGACCAGGTTGAGGAGACCCTGGAGAGGCGGATATATGCTTTAGAGAGGAGAGGAATGAAGGTCAGCAGGACTTAAACAGAATATATGTGTGTAAATGAGAGGGAGGGTAGAGGAATGGTGAGGATGCAGGGAGTAGAGTTGGTAAAGGTGGATGAGTTGAAGTACTTGGGATCAACAGTTCAGAGTAATGGTGAGTGTGGAAGAGAGGTGAAGAAAAGAGTACAGGCAGGGTGGAGTGGGTGGAGAAGAGTGTCAGGAGTGATTTGTGACAGACAGGTACCAATAAGAGTGAAAGGGAAGGTCTACAAGAGGGTAGTGAGACCAGCTATGTTATATGGGTTGGAGACAGTAGCATTGATGAAAAGTCAAGAGTCAGAGCTGGATATGGCAGAGTTAAAGATGTTAAGATTTGCACTGGGTGTGACTAGGATGGACAGAATTATGAATCAGTATATTAGAGGGTCAGCCCAGGTTGGACAGTTTGGAGACAAAGCAAGAGAGGCGAGATTGCGTTGGTTTGGACATGTGCTGAGGAGGGATGCTAGGTATATTGGGTAAAGGATGCTAAGGATAGAGCTGCCAGGTAAGAGGAAAAGAGGAAGGCCTAAGATAAGGTTTATGGATGTGGTGAGAGAGGACATGCAGGTGGTTGGTGTGAAAGATCATGATGCAGAGGACAGGAAGAAATGGAAACAGATGATCCGCTGTGGCGACCCCTAATGGGAACAGCCAAAAGAAGATGGTGATGATGATATATGGGTTCCGTTCAGAAGCTCAAAATATTGAAATCTCGAATTTCAGTATTTTGAGCCCAAGAAGCCGAATCCACATAATAGTGAAAGCTTAGAAGTGCAAAATTCAAAACCTCGAATACAGGAGGTTTTGAATTTTGCACTTCAAAAGTTCCGCTATGGTCATGTATTCAGGTAAGTGTGTGTGTGTGTGTGTGTGTGTGTGTGTGTGTGTGTGTGTGTGTGTGTGTGTGTGTGTGTGTGTGTGTGTGTGTGTGTGTGTGTGTGTTTTAAGGGTTTTGGGTAGGGGCCGTGGTGTGTGTTAGTGTGTTTTGTTGCTGTGATGTGTGTGTGCAAAGAGAAAGTAGCTTGTGTGGTGGTGTTTTGTGTGTGTTTGTATGTAGTGCGACCTTGGAGTGAGAATATTTAAGTGGGGGTATGTGGGGGGTGCAGCCTCCCAAATGGTGGGTGGAGGAGGGCTTGCCCCCCCTGCCTTCATGTAGTAGAGTGATTGTGTGTGTTTGTGTGGTGGATGGTGTGTGTATGCGTGTGTGTGCGTGCGTGTGCGTGCATGTGCGTGCGTGTGTGTGCATGTGTGTGTAGTAAAATGACAAAATTCAAAACTTCCGTTATTCAAAGATTTGAATTTCACGGTTTTTAGTTTTCATTGTTTTGTGGATTCCACTTCTTGGGCTCAAGATACTGAAATTCAAGATTTCAGTATTTTGAGCTTCTGAAGTGAATCCATATATATATATATATATATATATATATATATATATATATATATATATATGTATATATATATATATATATATATATATATATATATATATATAAAATCCTTTCACCACATCCCTAAAATCTTGAATACCTAAGTGACCTTATCCACTTTCGCTGATGACTTACATATCTACCTTAAACTACCACACTCTGACCTAAATAAGATTATATCTTCAACTGATAAATTTTCCAAAAATTCTAACTATGAAGTAAATAAATCTAAATATCTTATCTTTCCAATAAACCCTAATTATCACAAAGGAAATTATTTCCTGGAATCTGATAGAGTAATATATGAACACGATCGTCAACTCAAAAAGCACAATAGCCTATACAAACCATGGAATAACATCCTGCAAGATACTTATAGATTGAGACAAATGAAATTGTCACACTTATCAAAGGAAAAAATATTATAAAATGAATATTTTACCTAAAGTAGTTTATCAATTTAATGTATTAGCTATGGCCATTCCTAAAAAAAATATTTCATAAAATCAATGCAGAACTATCAAAGTTCTTCTGGCATCCCAAATGGGCAAGAATGAATTATTTAAAACTCATATACCCCAAAGAAAATGGGGGTCTCAACTCGCCTGACTTTCAATTACACTACAATATAATCTGTTCTAACAGATTAATAAAATCACTGAATATAATTCTAACAATGAAGATTGGACCCCATATGGGTTAAAATCTGATATCAACATACTAGAAATTCTGTGATTAATCCCAAAGCTCTTCCTTTCATTATGACTGGAAACTCTGGGAAGCTAAAACTGAATCCTTTGCTAATTCATAAAATCAAAGTCTCCTAAAAACTTTAAACCTAGAAGAGTCCCTTACCCTACTACAACCTATTAATTTAAACCCAAACATTAAACTAAACAAGAGTACGATAAACTTGGATAACTATCCGCTTATTAAAGATTGCTGCTGTGGTAGCGTTGTCGCCTCACAGCAAGATGTTGTTGCATTCCATTCTCAGCTAGAACGTCTTCTGTGTGGAGGCATGCGTAAATGGGCATGCCTTCATTGAAGGTTGTGCATCAGGGCTGGTAACTCGGCACATAAAAATCCACTACCAAACATTAGCGGACCGGAGTTCCGCTGTGGCGACCCCTAACCGGGATAAGCCAAAAGACACAACATTAAAGACTGCAAAGTATGGGATATTCTAAAATATAGAGGTTAAACCTTTGAACAAATTAGACAAGATCTTAACTTTAATATGTTATATCACTATATTAAGACAAATCAGAGAGCTTTCTACCCCAGCAATATCACCAAATCTTAATATACCAGATGTCAATATATCTACACAACATTGCTTAAAACTTTATCTTGTAAAAAAAGATGGTTTCAAATGCTTACAAGTTAGCAACTTCAATTAAATACCAAACATCTTTGTTATACTCTAAATACTGGGCCAAAATGAGCAATGAACTTACAGACCAAAAAAAAAAAAAAACAGCCAGCCATCGAATCCACTCCAACTTACTTACTCCACTCCATTTAAAAGTGTTATTCACACACAATTAATGATAAATAATGATGCATACCACACCCCAATGAAACTTAATACTTTTAATCCAAAAATTGCTCCTCCTTGTCCTTATTGCAGATTTCCCAGAGTAGATCTTTTACATGTTCTGTGGAATTGTAAATGCTCTTACAAGCTATGGTGCTTTTTGAAGGTTAAACTAGAAAGAAATAGGGTATGAAAAATCAACTTTTTCCTGGGAATTTGCTATCTTGAATATCACCACTCATAAATTTTCCAAACTAAAGTTGAATATCTTGATTACCCTGTTTGCACTAGTTAAATTATACATTGCTCAGAATTAGTGAGACCTGTCTAAACTGTGCTGGTCAGCTTCAGAAAAATGGCTGTTAAATATATATCCTCACATAAACGTATAACTAAAAATACGAATAAATGTCTCTATTACCAGAAATACTGGAACTTTCTCCTAGAACATATATTAAAAGATCAAATTCACAATGTTTAGCCAATTTTTGTTTTCTCAAACATGGATAACTAATCTGAAAACATATTTATATCTGCACTGCTGTTATCATGCAGGTTTCTTTTCATGTGTAGCATTTATTGTACATAGTGTAAATAGTTTTATTTAGGAAGATGTGTTTTACTGCATGGTTATTGTATGTTCCAAATGTTTTGAGTTATAGTGTATTGTGTCAACCAACACTATACCAGTTAAATTGTCAAATAAATGTATTTTATTATCTGAAAATAAAATAAAGTATTCTGAAAAAAAAACTAAACCATTACTATTCATGGATTTTCTACATATAGCAATAAGTAGGCTATTGATAAATGCAGCTTTATATATCACTATATCTAGTACACTAACTGCCAATTGATCAAAGTTATACATCAAAGTGAAAAAATAGTGGATTCCTACAAATAAACAAAATTCTAAAAAAATATGGAGTGCCACTGGTATCAGACAAACCAAAAAAAATATATGCTGCAGCAAACAAAGTTGTCAATTGCTGAGAGTAGGGTAAAACACTTTAATATATTTAATAGTCCACAAACAAATGGTATAAGTAAGAGTTTTCACAGTTGCCTGCTTCCTCGCTCAGGCCTTAATACAAAGACAATTAATCAAGATGCATTTATACATTACTACAACCAATGATACCAATTTAGTTAATGAGGCAAATTCCTTTTCCTAAGAACAGGTTTTAAAGAGACGACACTGTTCAGACCTGGAGGGGCATATGCTTTAAAATCAATTATCCACCTGAGTTCCACACATTCTGTTTCATTACTCACATCGCCTTCTCTTAAATTTTCTAAGATTTTTTTGTAGCACTAAGAATTTAAAACTATGGTTGTCTCCTGCTTCTAAGACATGCTTTGCCAGTGCATTAGTCAGTTTCTTATTACGTATGTCATTAAGATGTTCCAGTACCCTCTCCTTAAACATACGATTAGTTTTTCCAGCATAGAAACATTCACATAATTTACATTTAGCCATATATACTATGTTTCTAGTGGAACAATCTGCATAGAATGAGAGTTCTATAGGCTCCTTAGAAATGGCATGCATCACCATACAAACTGGCAAATACTAGGGCAGGCTTTGCAAGCTCTACATGCATGAGTTCCCTGGTTTGTGATACAAGATGTTCCTTGCATCTGTTCTGCTTGTAATAAAGTCACTGCTTCAGGTTTTTACAGTTTTTAAAACTAAACCTAGGGGTAGAGTCTATTACCATGCTTATTTTAGGATCTCATTCTATGCAGATTGCTCAACTAGAAACATAGTATATATGGCTAAATGTAAACTATGTGAATGTTTCTATGCTGGAAAAACTAATCGTATGTTTAAGGAGAGGGTACTGGAACATCTTAATGACATACGTAATAAGAAACTGACTAATGCACTGGCAAAGCATGTCTTAGAAGCAGGAGACAATCAGGTTTAAATTCTTAGTGTTACAAAAAATCTTAGAAAATTTAAGAGAAGGTGGTGTGAGTAATGAAACAGAATGTGTGGAACTCAGGTGGATAATTGATTTTAAAGCATATACCCCTCCCAGGTCTGAACAGTGCCGTCTCTTTAAAACCTGTTCTTAGGAAAAGGAATTTGCCTCATTAATTAAATTGGTGTCATTGGCTGTAGTAATGTATAAATGCATCTTGATTAATTGTCTTTGTATTAAGGTCTGAGGAAGCAGGCAACTGCGAAAGCGCTTACCTATACTGTTTGTTTGTAGACTATTAAAGATATTAAAGTGTTTTACCCTACTCTCAGCAATTGACAACTTTTGTTGCTGCAGCAAATAAAAAAAATCGCTTTAATGCTCCTCCATATAATATATATGCCACCTCTAAAGTATGATTTTGCCACAGTGTAGCCAGTGAAGAGGAAACTATGCATAGATTCCATCTCCTACATAGACAGGACAATATTTGCATAACTGCAAACTATAGTAGGCCTTATAGCTGTACTTTGAACCATTTTGTAAATAAATGGTCAAAAAAGTTACAACAAAGTATTATGCCCAGGCATTCTGTGAGGGTTCCTATTACATGATCGATTGATCGAACTTAAAAGCACGAAAAGGCAAAATAGCAAAACAGCATATAAACAAATTCTTTCCCTGGGAAAGAAATCGCTTGGCAGCTTCTGTTACTTTGCCATTTTCGTGACTGTAGTGTGATCTCGGAGTTGATATATTTAAGTGGGGGGGGGTGAAGCCCCCACATTATGTAATGTTTTACATTTTTTTTTTTTGTGGAACAGTATGTTTTTCCCTTGGAAAAAAATTGCTGTTCTAAGTGTTCGAGATTGTAAGCTTTCTCTTACATGGGTTAGATAAATCATCATTCACTTTTTTAAACATTCGATGATTTAACATAGACCCTTTTGTGAGAAGAAAAGCACATCTTTAGATGAAAACATATTGTTACCTCTCATCAAGGCTAGTTTAAGCTATTCCACTATGATGGCATTAGGAATAACAGTACAGACATTGTTGATGTCAATAATGAATAATAAATCAGATGGAAAGGCCTAAGCTTTCTTGATCCTCTGAATAACATCACCAGAGTTTTTTAAATAGGAAGGAATAGTGTCATCATTACCATTAAATTCAAATTCAACAAACAAGGTCAGTGGTTCAGTACTTAACCCTCCAGAAGCAACTGCAGGTCTTAAAGGGGGGGGGGGGGCAGACACATCCTTGTGGAATACTGGAATACTGAAAATGGTTCCCAAGCTAAGGTGGGGAATTGACAAAATGTGGCCACGTTCAAGGGTAAATAACTAGTGTTAACATATTCATCCAGCAACATAACATTTGTATGTGAAGTGACAACAACAAACTTACAAGTTTTGGTGTAAATTATATATTGCTTGTAACCCATCAGAGCAAGTGCACTGCCTTTGTCAGCCTTCCTAAAGGACCTGTCATTCTTCATAGATGGTGATGCCATAAACTAGTGAGGCCAGCTGCACATTGTAATTTTGTGGTGGACAGCCATGTAGTGCAGCTCCAGCAGTGCAGCGACCAATTCTTGCTCACTATTTCTTATGTGCATTTGTTGGACAGAGTTTGAGAGAGAAAGTTAACTGAGCCTCAAGATACTTTCATATCAGTAAGCAAGCTTGTCTGTGTTACATTAATAAATTTTATTTATATATGGCTTGGATATTATATCACCATGGAAACCCAGCAGTATGGAGAGGAACTGTATATTGCAGTGTATTTAAAATCCATACTTGCCAGATTGATCATGTTACTAATCAGTGAGACATGATCCAAGTCGGCCATTTAGTCTTTTTAACATACTGTATGGTTTAGGTAGCTTACAGCTACTTATATTAGTTTTGCGGGGTGAAAAAGACAACTGCTTCTACATAGCGAATGTGTAGGCCTTATTCACCATTTAAGACAAATGTCTAAGCTGAGTATGTTGAGCAGAGTAACTCTAAAGGAGTTTCTGTAACATACCCAAAGGCAAAATATACTTCAATGCATTTAAACTTCACTCACTGCTATACCCATACAAACTTATCAATACTACTGTTTTCATTAATAGGTATTTACAGCCTTCAAGCATCATTACATATGATGTGCACACCTTCAGGTATCATTATGGGTCTACCTGAGCGGACTGAAAATCCATTAAACTGAATCTTACTTAACTGAGATGACAATACCGAAACCTGAATTTAACAAACATTCACATCACCAGAATTTTAATCTGGGAAAAGTGACAGTTGGCCAACATTAAAAAAAAACACATGGAAGGATGGCAAACCCATCCAAGTGGGGAGCTTCACCCACCACTCCCCCATGTGGGGGGTTGCCCCCACCCCATTCCCCACACTCGTAACTAAATATACCAACTCCAAGATCACACTATAGCAGGGAAAATGGCAAATTTCCTCATGTTGGCCAACTGCGTCTTTTCCCAGATTAAAATTCCGGTGATGTGAAAGTTAAAGTCAGGTTTTGGTTTAATGGATTTTCGGTCTATTCAAGTATACCCATGATTATATATGATGTACAAACATTCATGCATCATACATAAACCTCATACAACATATGTAAGCCTTTACACATCATTTATTGTGATGTGTGTAAACATTCTTGTATCTTGTAGTGAAATGTATATACCTTCATGTATCACAGAAAGCAAAGTGGAAACCTTCATTCATCATGTAAAGCAAAGTGTAAAGCCATGTGCATCATGTACCATATTGTGTAATGCTTGGTGCATCATGTAACATAATGTTTATAGCTTTGTGCATCATGTAACATAATGTGTAACTTTTGTGCATAAACTAACATAATGGGTAAAGCTTGCTGCATCATGTAACATAATGTTTAAAGCTTTGGGTATCATGTAACATAATGTGTAAAGCTTTGGGCATCATGTACCATATTGTGTAATGCTTGGTGCATCATGTAACATGATGTTTATAGCTTTGTGCATCATGTAACATAATGTGCAAAGCTTTTGTGCATCAACTAACATAATGTATAAAGCTTGCTGCATCATGTAACATAATGTGTAAAGCTTGCTGCATCATGTAACATAATGTGCAAAGCTTCCTGCATCTTTTGAAAGTTCTGCATTATCCTATTTTTTTTTTTGCTTGATTGATTTAGATATATATATTTGCTGGCTTCTGATCTATGCTGAAATTGATGTTTTTTCTCCGACCTTTATCCCTGCTGTGTTAAATAGTAATCTAACAAATTTTGTGTTTTATCTGATTGTCTCAAGGCTTGCTAGTGTAATTAATATTCCCTGTTGTTAACCTCTGCATTCATTGCTTGAAACTCCTTGTGTTCTGACTGAAAGTGCTACTGAAATAATTTGAAATATAAAGTGATGCGTGGTTTTTTTTTGGCACTTCTTTTCAAAGTTTTGCATTATCCAAAATTTTTTTGCTTGATTGATTTAGAGATCTATATTTGCTGGCTTCTGATCTATTCTGAAATTTCTGTTTTTTTCTCCCACCCTTATTCCTGCTGTGTTAAATATTGGTCTAACAACTTAATTGGTGGCTTTGCAATTGCCCACCCCTGCTGTATATTTGATCTATGACACTCTTCCCAGTCTAGAGTCATTAGCTCATTCTACCTAATACAGAAAAAAATGTGCACTTCATTCATCTGCTCTTACTGTATTTGTGTTTCTTCCTAATTTATTACATTACTTTGCTTTTGCCTCTTCTTGAAAGTACTCAGTTGTACGTATTCTGCTGCATTTATTACTGCTTGGTAGTAGCCTGATTAAACTGTAACTGTTATTCTAAGCTGTTTGGTTTAAGCACTTGGGCATCAGACCAGTTGCTTTACATTAAGAAGACTTGTGGTCTGCACTGTTGTGGCAGGATAGGCAGCTTACATCCTTCTATGTTGGGAATTGCTGATTGAAGGCTCAGTGTCTGTTGTTCTAAAAGTGTCTTAGTTCTAGTTTAAGCACTTGGGCTTCAGGACAGTTATTTTACATTAAGAAGGTTTGTGGTCAGCACTCTTGTGGGAGGAGAGGCTAGATTCTGCCTTTCTGAGCTGGGAATTTCTGGTTAAAAGCTTATTGTGCCTGCTTATTTGAACTGTTTCTTCTGAAATTGGTGCACCTTGTTTGCTGTAGCATAGACTAGATTTAGGCCTGCTGAATCTAGCTTTGTTTGTATAACTTGAGGACTGATCCAGACCATCTTTTTTGGAGAAGGATCCCCTGCACCCTAGTGGCAGGAGTGTGCAGTTAGAACTTGTCTGATTAAAGACTGTTGGAACAGGGCTCAGTTCTCATCTTTTTATTGGTTAATTGGGTAATTTGTTTAAATCAGTTTTCTCATTTTCTATTGTTATATAGAAAAAAATTACACTTTACTCATCTGTGTTTACTGTATTTGTGTTTCTTCCTACTTTATTACTTTATTTTGCTTTTGCTGCATGTTCTTAAAAGTACTTAATTGCATTTATTCTGCTGCATTTATTACTGCTTGTTAGTAGCATGATTAAATTGTAACTGTTATTCTAAGCTTTTGGTTTACACACTTGGGCCTCAGACCAGTTGTTTTATATTAAGACGGTTTGTGGTCTGCACTGTTGTGGCAGGACAGGTAGCTTACATCCTTCTAAGTTGGGAGTTGCTGACTGAAGGCTTAGTGTCTGTTAATTTAAAAGTGTATTAGTTCTGGTTTAAACACTTGGGCTTTGGGCTAGTTATTTTACATTAAGAAGGTGTGGTCTGCACTCTTGTGGGAGGAGAGGGTAGATTCTGCCCTTCTGAGCTGGGAGTATCTGGTTAGAGGCTTATTGTGCCTGCTTATTTGAACTGTTTCTTTCTGAAATTGGTACGCCTTGTTTGCTGTAGTAAAGACTAGATTCAGACCTGCTGAATCTAGCTTTGTTTGTATAACTTGAGCACTAATCCAGGCCATCTTTTTTTGGAGAAGGTTCCCCTGCACCCTAGTGGCAGGAGTGTGCACTTAGAACTTGTCTGATCGAAGACTGTTGGAATGGGGCTCAGTTTTTAGCTCTTATTGATTAATTGGTTAATTTGTTTAAATCGGTTTGCTCATTTGCTACTGTTATAAAAAAATACACTTTATGCATCGCCGCTTAGTTAGGGTTAAATTATTCCCAGCACCATAAAATCTGCTCTTCAAATTTTCCCTTAGAACTAATCGTTTTTTTTAGTTTTAGCACTAAAATCTGTTTCTTTGAACTCAGCACTTGTTCAGAACTCGTTGTAAACACTAAATAAGCTACTAATTACTACAGCACTTAACTTTCCTCACTTATGTAGAGGAAAACAGTTTTAGTACTTAATAAATACGCACCTATCCAGACATGTCGAAGGGTCAGCTCCTGGTGTTTTCTCCTGTCTACCTGATGAATCTGGGCATCATGGGGCAATGCAGCAATTGCCTCCTGTACACAGACAACCCTCTCCTCCTACCACCCAATACTACAACCTGTGAGAGATGCACTTATATAGCCAAACTGGAAGAAAAGCTCTCTTCACCCAAGACTGGACTAGACAGTCAAGAGGAGAAAGTAAACACTTGCACCACACCACACTTATCACATAGTCCCTCAAAACCTAAACCACCAAAACACACACATAGAAACACAAAATACACACCTACATACACAGAGGCTTTCAATAAAAATCTGCCCAAGCAACAGAGCCCTCCAAAGCAGAAACGCACGCAACTCCCCCCCAACACAACCCAAATGACACATAGCCTATAAACTCAGTGTGACACTCAACCACAGCCCATAAGGCATATTAATGTACCCAAAACTCTAGTCATAGGTGACGTTATAGTTAGGCACACTGATGTTCCACTTACCAGGCTAAACAAGGCGAAAGTTACTGTCAGCTGCCTGTCAGGTGCCAGGATCCGCCACATAACACATGCACTCAGGTCACTCCACAACAAGTACAAATATGACTCTATCATTGTCCATGTTGGTGTGAATGACCTGAGATGTACCTCCCTGGACAACATGAAAAGAGACATAGAGGAGCTCTCCGATATTGTAGCCCAGACAGGTATGACCCTAACCCTGAGTAGCACCCTGCCATCACCCAGAATGGTACCACAGTACAAGGACAAAATGGTTTACTTCAACAATTGGCTAAGCCTCTGGTGTCATTCAAAGGGGATCCAGTATCTGTCTGCTTGGGATGACATGATCGACAGACCATGATGCTTTGCCAAAGATGGCCTGCACCTGTCGCTGTTGGGATTCCAGATACTGGCTAAGGCTCTTGCCACCCCTATAGTGCCTTTTTTAGGCAAGATTCAAATGACAAATTCACCACTTTAACAGGTACAAGCAAGCAAAATCTGAGGGTAATGCTACTTAATGCTAGAAGTCTAAACCTCAAAATGCACTCACTCGAGGCACTCCTTAAAATGGAGAACATCGACATCTGTGCAGTGTCAGAGACCTGGTTCAAGGCTCCAGAGAGCACCCCTGCATTACCAGGCTATAATTCATACCACACCTTTCGGCCAACTAACCTGGACCGAAACACTAAAGGCGGAGGCATGTCCATATTTATTAAGGATACCCACACCTCCAGGCTAGTTGCTCAGCATAATGCATCCGAGATGATCCAACTGCAACTAACTCTGGGCAAGACCAAAATCCAAATTCTATCTTGCTACAGATCCCCCACCATGCCCCAGGATTCCCACTCCTCATTTCTAGATACACTGGAAAATATTAGGGTACAACCCAACACCCTAATAATGGGTGATTTCAACTACCCCACCATTAACTGGGAAAACTACTCATGTACCAATTCTTTTTCTCAAAGTTTTCTGGAATTCATAAATTCCAACACCTTGGATCAACTTATCCACACCTCAAACAGGGGCAGCAATATCCTACACCTGGTCATTACCAACATGGGTGACCGGTGTTCCACACCAAAGGTAAGTTACTCATTGGTCAGATCTGACCATAAGCTAATCACCCAAGACATCCACATCCTGTCTCCACCCCCCATTAGGGAAACTACTGTAAAAACTTTCTCCAAAGCCAACTTTATGCTTCTTAAGACAGAAGTGGCAAACTTCACAACACCCATGCAGATGGACAATAGAGGTACGACTGTTGAATCCTACACAATTGCACTTTATAAGCACTTACATGAGTGCATGGATCGTGCTATCCCTAAGAGAACTAAGATGCTATCCTCCAAAAAAATTAAGCCAATCTGGTGGTCCTCTGCCATAAACAAACTCTACAACAGAAGAAAGAAACTGTTGCAAAAAAGAGTAAAATCCCATGATTGGAGGAACTCCCTGGTCAACCTCAGTAAGAAGCTGAGATCCCTCATAAAATCCTCCAAAGCTAGTTATGAAAACAAAATTGCTACTGATTCTAAAGACAACCACAAAGCATTCTATAGCTATGTTAAGAATCTCAATGGCAACACTCAGATCTGCTTTGAGTTACAGCACAATGACAGTAAATATACCGAACCAACTGATATTGCCAACATCCTGGCAGATAGGTTCAGTGCTACCTTTTTCCCCTTCTCACACCCTAAAGGGCCCATCTCTATACCGGAAGAATGCAAAGTTCCTGAATCATGGCTGCACAGGTAAAAACTGCACTCTCCAAAGCCAAGAACACAGCATCCTTGGGACCTGAAAACATCCCAGGCTGCATTCTACACGAACTGCAGAGTGAACTGGCACTCCACCTAAATACCATGTTCAATCATAGCCTCACCTCAGGCTTTGTGCCCACTGAATGGTGCACAGTGATGGTTATCCCACTCCACAAAGGGGGAGCCACAACAGACCCCGGGAACTACCACCCCATTAGCCTGATGACCTGGTCTGCAAGGCCATGGAACGTATCATTATGGAACTTATAAACAAAGACAATGGTAATCTCCAAACTCAGAACCCCACCCAGTTCGGGTTAGTAAAAAGCAAATCATGTCTCCTAAACCTGATAGAGTTCTTTGAAGCAGTCACCAAAGCTGTAGACAATGGTAAGGTAGTTCACACAGCCTATCTAGAGCTTGCTAAGGATTTTGACACCATCCCCCACTATGGAATTATAGATAAATTCACTAAACTAGGTATAAATCTCTATGTCATAAGATGGGTTGCCAACTGGCTCACTGACAGAACCCACACTGTGAAAGTAGCAGACTCCATATCTGACTTCAGACCAGTGACAAGTGGAGTACCACAGGGTTCAGTCCTGGGTCCTCTCCTGTTTGGTATCTACTTCTCTGAAGTACAGGCTAACACAGATGGTCTTTGGCTAATGAAGTTCGCAGATGACTGCAAACTAGGAGCCATAATCGAAACTCCTAATGATGTGGACATCCTACAAAAGGGCCTCACTGAGGCAGATGCCTGGTGTCAAAGCCATGGCCTCAAGCTCAATGCCAAAAAGTGCATTGTTATCCCTTTTGGTAAAAACTCTGTACCCATGAACTACCACATAGGCAGTAGTAAACTTAACACCAAAAGTGTGAAAAGTGACCCTGGGACACAGGTGGACAGTAGTCTCTCCTTTGATAATCACATTGTCACAGTAGTCAGGAAATCCTTCTATGTTTCACACCTCATTACAAAAGGTTTCTCATCCAGGAAAAAAGAGGTCATTGTTCCCCTCTACTCGTCACTCATTAGATCCATTATAGAGTACAATGCCCCTTTTGGTATATACCTCACAAGACATCTACAACGACTAGAAAGACCACAGAAATACCTCACAAAGAGGATTACTGGCCTCAAACAGATGTCCTATGCAGACCGCCTCCAAAACCTCCAGCTTTACACCGTCACATATCGCCTACTTAGAGACGATCTCTGCCTAACATACAAAGCTATGTCAAACTGAGAGCTGTTGGACATGCTCCACTTAAAGAAATCCCAATCCCTAAGACCTAAACTTTATCACCACAATAAACAGAACATGCTGGAGGGATAGATTCCTGTACCAGAGACTTCCCATACTCTGGAACAAACTACCTATCTATACTAAACAAAGCTCTTCATTAGCACCCTCAAGAAAAATCTTGATGATTGGATGGGAAAAAGGAAATTCACCTCGGGGATAACTTCTGTGGCTCTGCTCGACAGTGGCACAAGAAAATAATTTTCTTGGGTGGCGAAAGCCAGGGTACCTTCTTGGCTAGGCTTATATAGGCCCTTGGGCCAATAGCCTAGTACCTACCTATGAATGTATGAGCCTATGTAACATAACGTGCAAAGCTTGCTGCATCATGTAGCATAATTTGTAAAGCTTGCTGCATCATGTAACATAATTCAGAATTCTTGAGCAAAGAAGTTGAGAGGTATGCTCTCAGGATATCTCTCAGTTGTCACTCTATGTCTGAATTTTACAAAATGTATGGTCTAAACATGTATCTTATTAACATAAGATATAATTATTTCATATTAACCTAAAATAAATGAATAATAGATAATGGATAAAGGAATATGTAGAAATCAGATTTGTGTAATGAAAGCCTTGTGTATAAAGATACAAAACTTGTTTCAGAACTCATGGCCTTAGCACTCATTCCCATTCTGTAAGCCTCCAGTACAACATATTTTATCTATTATACACCATAACCCCTCAGGTATTCTATGCATGGATAGTGCAGTTTGCTTTCTCACCTCAACCCAAGAGGTTCTCAGGTTCAGTTCTCATGTGGGGTGCCTTCTGTGCAGAGTCTGCATGTCCTCCTTGCATTCATGTGGGTTTCCTCTGGGTGCTCCGGTTTCCTCCCATGTTACAAAGACATGTGTCCGGAGCATTTCTCCCCTAGCATCCACTGAAAACTGTCTCATTCCAAGTCAGCTTTCCAAGTAAACAAATGTTAAATAAATAAATAAAAATGGTTAAATAAGTAAATAAATAAAATGTGCACATACACACACACACACACACATACACACACACACACACACACACACATACACACACACACACACACACACATACACACACACACACACACACATAAATGTTTATAATATATGAGTTCATGTTATAATATCTGTAAAATAACAGGCATGCTGTACCTTTAAGAAGCATTTCTAAAGTCTGTGGATGCATATAAATACCAAGCACATGTTATCATTAGTGCCATTTTGAAGGTGCAGCCAGAGTGTTAACATCTATGTGCATGATAGCTAGTTTGTATATAATACAAAAAAATGGACAGAGTGCAAAAGCAGTCACCAGTAAATAGAAAAGCATTTGGACAGCCGCTTATGCCCCAGAAACCTTTAATAACACAGCACAAGTAGGAAAGGTTTCATACTTGTGCTGTGTTATTAAAGGTTTCTGGGCCATAAACGGCTGTCCAAGTGCTTTTCTAGTTTGTATATAAGTTAAAGTGACAACTTCATTTATGATGCGTTTGTGTATAATAAAACTGCTTGAACAAGAACCCACAACGCTTGCCTGTTTCTTCCTGACCTAACAAGTGACATGGTGTCAGAACTGGGATGATGAAAACTACTCTTCAGAGCCATGAGGTGCAGAGGTAACGATGAAGGCAAACTAAGTGAACTGAGATAAAAAAAGGGCCAGAGGCAAGCTAAAGGTAAAGAGAATACGCACAAAAAATATATATATATTAAAAGAGATAAAACATAGCATTACAAGGGTACAAAACATATTACTAAGCAAACAGCACAGAAACATTTATTAAGCCAAAGAGAAGCATAAAAAAGCTCATTAATCAAACAAAATGTTTGAAATGAGAACATTTGACAAAATGAGTAACTACCTCAGAATTGTAAAACTAGCGTGTTTAAAGTAAAACAAGCATGTCTAGAGTTAAAATGAGCACAAGAAAGTATAATGGGCATCAAAAGAGATTAAATGAGCAAAACAAATATTGTGCATAAATAAAGCAAGGTGGCTGCATGTGTTTTTGCAAATTACTGTGTTTTGGCATAAATTACTACTTCACATTGATTGAAGCCTTGAATAACATAACTAGAGTTATTCGAAGTATCTCAAAGTATGTAAAAAGTGCTTACAGTGTGTGTTTATTACTATGCATTTATTCTGAAGAGCTTGTTGTGTGTAAAGTGCAACTGTTTTGTGAAGTGCAGTCAAATACAGCCATTTCAAGAAGTTTCTTGTGCATGGGTGTGTCTATTCGCAGAGTGCTGCCATTACAGAGTGTTTATTGCACTGTACAGAGTATTTGGCAAAGTGCAGCCATTTTGGAAATTTCATTCTGCTGTGTGCTGTTGTTCACAAAGTACAGTCATTTTGAAGTGTTTCTCACTCTGAACTTCTTCTGCCCAGTTCATTCTCAAAGTATAATTACTTTGAAACATTTTATTTACAAATTGCAATTACTTTGAAATAGTTTATTCGTAAAGTACAGTTGCTTCAAAATGTTTCTTGCCCTCAGCTTCTATTGCCCAGTTTACTTGCACTATGCAGCTATTCAAAAGCTTTCTTAAAATGATGATGACTTTTGCAGTTAAATAATTTCAGGATAAATGGCTTGTACAGTAAAATAATTTCAAGACAACTTTTACAGTAAAGTGATTTCAGAGTATGACAGTACACAGGAGACTTATTTTGTAAAGTTCAGTTATACAGAGGCTTATTGTGCTATTACAAGTACTGAAATAAATTTCAAGCATGTGTGTATGTCTGTGTATAAGTGTGTGTTCGTGTATATTTGCAAGTCTTCGCTAAGATATGTTAATATGGCAGACGGATTTTTGCAAGCCACAACCACTTGTATTTGATCAGAATATTGCAGAGAATTGGAGAATATTTGAGCAAGAGTATGATATATTTATACAAGCAGCTTTTTCTGATAAAGATGCACACACCACAGCATTCTTTTTGCTAAACCAAGCAGGGTCAGAGGCCATTGAAAGGGAATGTTCATTTGTATATGCACCGGCAGTGTATGAAGGTGGAGGAGAAATTCATTGTATCGTTGTGCATGTTGAATCAAGGGAAGACCCTGAGTGTTTAAAGTGCAAATTCAGAGAAATATGTAACCCCCAGACTAATATTACATTAGAGAGGCATTTGTTTTAGATGAGAGATCAAAAGCAAGGGAAACTTTTGCAGTTTACATTACTGACTTAAGAAACAAAGCTAGAACGTGTAGGTCTGGTGATTTAAAAGATGAGTTAATAAAGGACAGACTCGTGTGATATTAATAATGCTGCTGTGAGAAGGATTTTGCTTCATTACAGTAACATGACGCTGAGCAAAGCCATTGAGATTTGTCAAATCCATGAAGTCACAGAAAGGCACACAAGTATGCTTGCTAGTAATAAGAGCATGGTTTCAACAGACTCTAGAGCTAACATAGACAGCATGCAGCATGTGACAGGCAAAAGCAGGCCTAAGAACATGGCAGCAGCAACCCCTGCAGGACTGCCAGATAAAACCCATAGTCTTCTAGCACATTCCAAGACCAGTTAAGTTAAAGGAGCATACTCAATGCAGAAACAAGGTTATCCAGTGCAGAACAAATGCTGCTCAGTACATTATAAGGGTGAATGAATCAGCAAAACCCAAATCAAGCTTTATTGTTAACTGTTGCAATTATGGTGTTAACCATGAGTCCAGAACAGAAAAGTGCATAGCATTTGGTCAGCAATGCCACAAATGTAAATCAAGTAGCCCCAACACAGTTAAAAAGAAGGGTCACTCAAAAAGCAAGTTGATCGAGTAACCCTGCAGCTGTCCACTTTCTATGTAGATGGTGTGCCTGTGATTAGTGAAAAGATTGATGCAGTAGATTTATTGGTAAGAAATTAAGTGTTTTGTACTGTTTGGATCAATGGTAAATCTACTGAGCTCAAAGTAGACACTGGTTCAAAGTGTAATGTTATGTCTGCAGATACTTTTGCAAAGGTCAGAGCTGGTGAACAACTAAATGTGACTAGTTGTGCAAAACTTGTTGCTTATGGAGGTAAAAAAATTCAAACTGAAGGCTCAGTAGTGCTTTCATGTTGAGTAGCCAAGAACTGTTACAGCTTGTTATTCTATGTAGTTCGAAGACCTGTACAGTCATTACTGGATCTCAAGGACAGTTTGAGAATGAATCTGCTTTCTTTTACCAAAGATGTTCATCAGATAAGCATGTCCTACTTCCAGCTTCACTAACACTAGTTTTTTTCAGAGTATGCTGACATTTTCAATGACAAGTTGGGGAAACTGCCAGTGGTACATTCTATGAAACTAGACCCAGAGATCAATCCAGTGGTCAGACCAGCAAGAAGAGTTCCCATAGCTATGCAGTATAAATTCAAAGCTCAGTTGGATAAAATGGTGCAACAAAGTGTAATTTGTCCAGTTACAGAACCTATCGAATGGGTGTTGTCCATGGTAGCAGCTCATAAAAAAGGCTTAGATGAAATCAGGATATGCATTGACTGAGTTCTAGACAGAGCACGTGAAGTGAACTTAAAGCTCAGTCCTCTGAAGTGCAAATGCTACCAGAAGTTACATATCTAGGTCATTTATTTACATGTATTGGCTTGAGGCCAGACCCGTCCAAGCAAGCACCCATTCTTGAAATGCCAGCACCAGATAATGTGCAAGCTCTACAACATTTTCATGGTATGGTCAACTATTTAGACAAATTTATAGCAGACTATAGTGAACTGACAGTGCCTTTGAGAGACCTCACACATAAAAATGTTGCATGGTCATGGCTAGAACAGCACCAGAAAGCATTTGAAATTCTAAAGCAGAAAATTGCTCCCCACCAACATTAAGGTACTATGATGTAAACAAACCAGTAACTCTTTCCTACGATGCTTCAAAATTTGGTTTAGGTGCAGTTATTCTTCAAGAGGGCAAGCCAGTTGAATTGAACATGTGACTGCTTTTGTTTTACAAACCATGAAATATTTATAGTTACTTTGCTTTGCTTCACTGGCCTTCAAAATTACTATGAAAGGAAGCCTTTCGTTCAAGAATTAGAAAATGTTCACTGTAGTGTTGCAGTTAATTTGTTTTTAGAAATGTGAAAGTAAGGGTTTGCTTATGTTAGTAATACCAAAGATGCATTTTTTATAGTTATGGTCACTAACATTAGTAATGCTTGGTAGTGGAAAGGTATTTATGCTTTTTATTAGCTCCTTGTCCGTTATTCTGTGTGCACTCATACAATGTCTATGTTTCGTTACTGAAATGTAACACTAAGTAGTGTGAAGGGTGTGAACTTGTGTTTGGTCTGCAGTAAGCTTGGACATAGCTGTGAGTATCTTCAAAAATAAGAAAACTCCAAAGATATTGTTAATATGTTATCTAAGACCTGTTAAAATTAATTTGACAGCATGAAAACTACAGAAATGTTTTCTGTTTTATCCTTTTAAAGTCATATTTCACCTTTAATGTATTCTATCCAGGCAAACATGGATTATTCTCAGCAGCGACACCTTACTTCTGTTACACTCTAGACGTAGACATACAAGTAATACACACCAGTACAAAATCAGCAGGCTGCTGTTACACTATACTTCATCTGAAAGGATTTCTCTCTCTTTACTTCCTGCTGTGTCTGCAACACGAGGAGTCAGAGAGAAGAATATGCTATTACAATCACAATAGCTCAATTCTCAGACTAACACATGAGAAAGTACCAGGATTATGGGCCTTAATCCTTTTGAAAACTGTTAAATCAGTACTGAAAATGCATCAGTGAAGTTATTCCTAAAATTGTATGTATGAAAGTTGTGTGTCTGTGTGCATGTGTTTGTTTGCAACACAAGATTTGACCTTGTGCCTCAAGCTAAAACAAGAAAATGAGTACTTGTTTGATAATCTCAGCCTTTTGAGGAGTTACACATAAGGACATCAGATATGTAAAACGTTTCAGCACATATTCATACTCTGGCAACAATCATTTTATAATACATACCCTCTTTGTTATTTTTTCTTCACATCTTTGTTGCAGACTGCTTCATGAAGAGAACTTGATATTTCTGCAATAAAAGTTATGAGAACGAAACTACAACTTGCCAAGAAATTCATTCTAAAAGTCTGATACTTGGTAGCTTTTGTAGATATGTAAATGCATTGCATACCTGTAGCAAACTTCAAATGAAGGAATGCTTTTTTTGCCCATATCATTAAAAAAAAATAATGATCAAATGATTTAGCAACTACATGCCTTCTCAGCTTTTACCAGCAGAGTACAAATGTCTTTGTCTTGCTAGAATACATCCAGTGAAAAGTCCCTTTTTGCAGATGTCCAAGCCTGATGAAACCTGTACTTACGCCTTTCTAGTTATTTGACATACTTTCAGTTTCACTTTCATACTCTGCATTTCTCCAAGATATATATAATGGAGAAATTCTGGAAAAAAAGTTATCACTAAGAAATGACTATTTATTTATTTATTTACTGATGTTTGATTACCAGGAAAGTCTGACTGGGTAGAAGCCCATTTTCAGTGGAGGCCCAGGGAGAAAAGCTCCAAATTATTACAAAACATTTTAACAATAATTTTACAATCCTCAAAAATAAAACAAAAACATCTTCAGTTTAAATAATTATAACAAATTAGAGATAATATAAAAAACATTGGTTAAGAATTGATACAAGGTATATATTTAGAGAAATTTTAGATAGTTTGTAGAGAAATTAAACTTAAGTGAGTCTAATACAAATATGAATCACAATATGAAGCCAGGGAAAACAGGCCTATTGTATATTTAGAAAGAAAGTCAGGAAAGAGAATTCGATAGTAACAAGGAAGTTAGTGAAGAAGGGAGTGTAAGGAGTTATAAGGAATGAAAAGGTACTTGTTCACATTTGGAAATGTACTTTATCCCAATTATGAGCAAGAAAAAAGACAGATTTTAGCTAGGAAGTTTTTCAGGGAGGTCTTGAAAGATAGGAGGGAGGGTATAGACCTGATAGATACAGGTAAGGAGTTCCAGGCCTTAGTAACCTTATATACGTACACATAATGTCTAGCAGACTTGCTAGGTTTGTAAACAGACATGAGTTTTTAGTCACTGGATCGCAATGACCAACTTGAAACATAGTTGTGTAGAATGTTTTATTTAGTGCTGGATAGGCAGATGGATGCCAGATAATTTTATAGGTGGTATGAAGTTGTGTACATGTTAGCTGATGTGGCAATTGTAACCAATTTAGGCTTTTCAGTGCTATACAGCGATGGGTTCTGAAAGGGGTATGTGCTGCAAATTTAGAAACTTTGTTATAGCATTGTTCAAGTTTTAGTTTTTGTGATGCCTGGAGGTTAGTAAGGATGGGAGCACCATAAAGAAGAGTGGGGAGGAGATAAGTAGTGGCAGGTGTAGTTTTAGTTGCATCAGTGAGATTTGACTTTGTAAAGCATCCCTATTTTTTGATGATTTTTTTCTTATGCAGTTTTGTCATCCACTATCACTCGTAATGGTTTGCTATGAGACAGGACTTCAATAGTTGCATTATAAAGAGAGAGGACTTTAAATTTTGTTTTTTATGAGAGAAGGATTTGGGGATATAAGCAATAGTTTGTTTTTTTTTAGTTGAGCATGGGTTGTTAGTTATGTCGCCACGTTTCAGTGACTTTTAAAACTTCCTAAGTAATTTTTTGGAGGTGTACCATGTTATCAGATGTGCTTAATTACAAACTGTTGTGATGAGCATTGCAGCATTGAAAAAGTAAGATTATCGGTTCACTGTTGTCAATGTTTCACCGCATTTTCCCTGGCTAGGTCCGGCACCAAAGTTACACCTCCATGGCGCCTGCCTGCTTTATGAGGTATGACATACATAAGGCCATTTTGCACAAGAGCTGCATCTGTAGGGCAAATGTGGACATGACAAGCAGATATATTAATATGTATATATAAACACATTTTGTTATTCGCCATAAGTCAAGCAGAGCTAGGCTGCCAGAAGTTCTAACATAATATCACTGTACTCATTATGTTACTATGTAGAATAATAATTGATTGGAAATATGAACTAAACACCATTGTTTTGATTTTCATCAGTGTATTACAGCTTTTGTAACCTAGAGAAAAATTTGTTTGGAACGTAAGACTTTTTAGACGTCTGAAAACTAATAGCTACAAGCTGATTAATCCATTATAGCAGTGCAGATTTGATTCCCATGAACATTATAATAAGAAATTATAATGAATATCCAGGTACACGATGAATGAAATATTTCATTTTCAGTCTGATAACTCAAAGCTATAACATTAAAAAACTAAAATATACAACATATTTTAGATAAGACAATTATCATGAAGTCAGGCAAAAGTGTAGCATTGCCCAGAAACTGAAAAACATGGGATACTATTCATCATGTAAATGCTATGTTGGTAACATGTAAATGCTATGTTGGTAGTATCGTATATAAGTGATTCTGCAAGGTTAGCACATTATACCAGCAAAAGGGATTGCATTAAGCTGGTTAGATGGCTATACATTACTAGACTAGTTAAAGTGAATTTGCAATTTAGTAGAATATCTCCACAAATATAAAAAAATGAATAAAGTGTAAAGTGAGCGTTTGTTTTCAATTTGAGATTATTCATGCTTTAATAAGGGTCTCAGACATGAAAGCAGGGCAGAGCCGTGCAAATGCTTCCACAAAGAAAGCAGCTGAAATTAATTTGAAACTGCATTTTCTCAAAGCTGTCTGACATTTGCTTTGTGGGGCAATTACTTCCACAGCTTTCATCCCCTGGACTTCCCCCACGTAGCCCTTAAATAATGTAATCAGTTCCAAGGTCACCAAACCTAAAATGACCAGTTGTCCCCACACAGTGCAGCTTCAGTTTCCAGATAAGCAAGTTTTTCACATGTTTCTTGCTCATTAACCTATGGTAGCACAGCTGTATGTTGACAAGCTGCACTATTTACCTTAAAGATAGACATTATATTGTGTCAATTCCTCAGTGCTTTGTTCAACATGTTGACAAAATTGTATATGTTGAAGACAAACAATAAGACAGAAAAAAGTGTACTTAATCTAATGTGTCAATTCCTCAGTGTTTTGTTCAACATGTTGACAAAATTGTATATGTTGAAGACAAACAATAAGACAGGAACTTTAGCTGTGATAAAGTACAACATTCCTTTTTGGTTCCATGGGTCCTTTAAATTATGATTGGGGTATATAATAAGATCACCTGATTCCAGGCATTCACCGATACAGCGCAAAGGATCTGAAGCCTGTGGATCAGCTTTTAGTAATCCAGTGCCATAGCAACTCAAGTCCTTTTTTAATCAAACAGGATCATTTTTACTGTAGGTGCAAAGCTGACATGTATACCAGCTCCATTCCTAGGCATCCTGTTCAGTGAGCAGTCATGAGAACACTTATAGGTTCATAGGTTCATACTAGGCTATCTGCCCTGGGGCATTTATAAGCCTAGCCCAATTGTGTTTGGCTTACGCCACCCCTTGTTGGTAACATGTAAATGCTATGTTGGTAGTATCTTATATAAGTGATTCTGCAAGGTTAGCACATTATACCAGCAAAAGGGATTGCATTAAGCCGGTTAGATGGCTATACATTACTGCTGCTAGAAAGGCATTTAAACAACTACTCTGTTGACTGTGCAGATGCAAACATACAGATTATGTCTTCTGTAGTTGTTGCAGTATTTTCATGTGTGTTGTTATTTCAAGCTTATTTATATGAGTTCTGTGGGGTTTTTTGTGTATTTTTGTATTGGTACATGTGTATGGGCCCAAGTTTTTATGTGTGCATCAGCAATGTCTGTGTTTGTGTATGAATCTGTGGTTATATATAGAGGGGTGTGTGTGTGTGTGTGTGTGTGTGTGTGTGTGTGTGTGTGTGTGTGTGTGCGTGCGTGCGTGCGTGCGTGCGTGTGTGTGTGTGTGTGTGTGTGATTTCCATGAAAAGCTGAGTTTGGGCTACTGATCTGTTGTTGTGTTGCAGTTAACTGTTGGCACCAGAAGCACAGAGGGTTGTATATTATAGTTATTTGCATTTGTATCTCCATGCTGTGCACAAGTTCATTTTTTTTCTTTCATTCAGCTCTGATATATCACTCTGTTTCAACTGTTCAACATCAGACCAATGCAGTTGCTTAATACTGATATATGTCATCTTGCCACGCTAGCATCTCTGTCTCTGTAGACCTTTGGTTGTAGTCCTGTTGCTTTTAATGCAACAGACCCTTATTTAACATCTCAAACCTCTGCTGTTCTGTAACACTGTAACATATTTCTGAATCCCAGCCTATATACGGACACTCAGGTGTTTCAACTTCTTATGCTTCCCTATTCCAAGTATTTTTTCTCTGTCAAAGAATAAATCATGTTACTGCAGACTGTAGTGATTATTACTTCTGAAAGTGTACTCAATCTAATGGAAAATGCATTCAGTTCCAATGTAATTCCAGAATGTAATACATAACAGAGCTACATTAGAGATATATTTTTTCTTTATCAGTTGCTTGCTATCATGGTTTTATGTTTCTAAAACATTTTAATAGTATGTGTGTGAAATGTAATGGCAATATTGAAAATGTATCATAATTAACTCGGCCAGCAAAGATTATTCCTCTTTCTTGCACAAACATATAAGCATGAAAAAGCAATGACTCTGGTACCATAACTGATGCTGAGCAGCTGAAGAGTTTACAAATAAAGAAAATGAGCTGACATTTTGGGATCAGGTTTTTGTGACTTATTGCCCAGTTTGTGTTGACTTCAATAGCTTTTTGCACGGGCTGCAAACATCTCTGTGAATTGTGGAAGTAAGTACTTTTCCTCTGCTAATATTGTGAAATACAATTTGTCAGAGCTGATCACAAAAATACTTACAGGCCCACCTCCAGCTCTAACACACACACACACACACACACACACACACACACACACACACACACACACACACACACACACCATACACCAAAACATCTGTGTCATGGGTTTGCCCATGACTGCCCTATTGCATTTTAAAATTCATTGAAGGGGATGTTACTGCATCCCACCAAAGGAGCAGGACCATTTCTGAACAATTGCTGCTTCTTTTAAGACATAACTGCAGTGTTGTGCTCACTGCATGGGAAAACCTGATAAGTTTTGCTAGCTACAGTAGCCAATTCTTTTCAAACATTAAGTGGGAGGAAGGACATTCTAGGAGCTCACAAAACAATTAAAGAAGTGGGACTTGAAAGAAAATATGAATTCCACAGCACATTTCACTGGCAGACATGGCCTCATGTCTTCATAAACGGGTAGCACTGAGCTGTTAACTGTAGCTGTATTTCTGATTCTCTTTGCTTTTTTTGTCAAGACGTAGGGTTAAAAATTAGGACAGAGTAATGCTTTTATGGATGTATGCATGCACCATATTTAGATACAGATTTAACAGCAGATTTGTTCACATGACTGATGAAGCTAAACAGACAAGCATGTCACTAAGCCTACATTAATGTGATTCATTCATTTTAAAAGTGCAGTAGCAGTCCAGCTGTCAGCACCTTCCAGTACTGGTTATGCTGTTATTATCTGTCTGTGAATGTATTTATGCACTGTATGAGCAGATCTGGTCCATTATTTTAATTATTTAATTATTTGTTTATGTATTTTCACATTTGTTCACTGGGTTAGTCTGACTGGGCTGAAAGCCCTTTTTTAGCGGAGGCCCAAGGAGAAAAGCTCCAGAGTTACCCAAGTATTACAGTATACAAATTAGTGCAGAACATGTAATACAGTAAAGATTAAAGATAGAGTGAAGCATGTATACATTTAGACCGTGACTATTTGCAAATTAGTACATATAGTATAGGTGGAATACATCAAAAATCAGTGAAAAAAACAAATCTATATTCAAAGTATTAGGGAAACTATGTTCAAACAATGACTTAGCACATATAGTAAGGGCAAAATACATCAAAAAGTGTATGTACAAGAATAATCAGCAATGTTGTTTTTCAGTATAAAGACAAAAATATATACAAAGAAGCCCGGAAACAATAATCAACAGTTTGAGGAAAGACTCCGAGGCTGTAAAGAAGATGGGAGTGCAATACTACTTTAGTGTATAAAGGAGATGAGGGGAGTTTGAAGACAGATTGGAATGGAGTTTAGGTGGAATCGTGGCATGGGCAAGACCATGAGTTTAGCAGGTGGGATTTTAGCTTTTTTTTTTTAAATAAATTAGTGTTGGGAATGGAACATATGTGAGGGGGTAATTTGCTCCAACAGTGTGCTAAGAAGTGGCTATATAGGAGTTTGCCAGTGTTCCTGTTTGATATGTACAAGCATTAATGTAAGACATTGTAACATAACAAAGCTGTAAAAGTATGATTCTAGGTCTGTCATAGAGGAGTTATGTTAGTCATGTATCCAATGATAACAGGATTGTTCTTTGTAAAAAGAAAAGGTCTAGCTGAGTAAACCCAAATGATTACTTATTCTGAAAAGTGAAAATGAAGGATATATGGGACCTCCATTAAAATATTCATCAGAAGTTCTACAAGTAACCAATGCAAACTTGTGTTTCATTGCTTTAAAGTGTAACAACAGTAAGAACTTGAGTCAGTAGTTCCTAACAATACTGTTGCTGGACATATAACGGATCATTCATTCCTCTTTAATTTGTACCATGTTCCTGCCCTGAAAGATGAAGATAAAAAGGATAGTTAATCAACAGCAATGTCATCAGGTACAGCACCTCATGTACAGTGTTTGTCATTTGCTTTGGCAGGAAAGGGGTGGCATGTGCAGAGTCATTGTCCTTTTCTTTTCACGCTTGGCCATTTGGTTGCATCAAGTAACTGCAAGGCACACCAACACTTATTCAGGATTGGGTCTGACAGTGTAATACAGAACGATATGACTGTGTGCTGCTCTGTGGTCTTGTTGCATAGCCCTCAGTTTTATTTCCCTTGGATTTTACCTGGATATTGTGCAACTGAACAAATTATGTAACCCACCTACTGCTAGAGTGATCCCCCTAAAAAGGCAGTTGTACCTGCTGGACATCCTATTTATAAACATCAATCCATCCATTTATTTCCATTGCCCACTTTATCCAGTTAAGGGTCAGGGGAACCGCAACCTATCCTGGAAACAAACAACAAAAAAATACAAATACATACCCTCTTGTCACACTTATTACCCATGATACTATGGTTTGGTTCACTTACAACCATCATCATAAACAGTCAAAGTTATCATACAAACACAACCAAGAGTCTGCATTGCTAACTAAGAATACCTAGAAGACAGCTTAGGTCCTTCAAAACAAATAGACTGATCTATTCTACATTTAACTGCATCTAATCTAACAGGCAATTTGGTCAGACACTGCTGATATATATGGCTAGGATTAATCAAAATAGATGCATCAATGCAACTTGCACTACACTGATATATTGAGTTGTGCAATGGTGCCTTTTTTGTGATTCATTGTTAGACAAATCCCCTGAAGTAAAACATCTCATTACCAGGGAATTTGAATGACAATAAATGTCACTAGGTGTGCACACTTACATTCAACTCTGGTTATCAGGATAATTTGTGCAGTATTGAGTGTAGGACTTCTGCATGGTTCACATAAGTACCCAGCCAGGTTGAAGTACAAAGTAGCACAGGTCCCGCAGATTACACAAAGGCATAAACCCCACAGAGCTAAACAAACACACACACACACACACACACACACACACACACACACACACACACACACACACACACACACACACACAAATGCACTTGCTTGCTCCCTTTCATATCCCATTACATGCAGCCGCATACAGCTACCTACACACAACTCACACACTCATACACACCAACATAGGCAAATACCTAGTTCTAGTTTGACAGATATTTTAACAGCTGACAGGTATTTTAACAGCTATCAAAAATGTTGTCAAAGCAGGGCATGCACACACACACGCTCACACACATACACACACACAAACACGTTGCACTAACATGCACACTCATACAAATTCTCACAATAGTCTTTCATGTACATGTACTCACAGTCCTATGCATACACTGTACCTGTATCCGTAAACACACAGAGAGCGATATACTTGCGCATCCTCATGTACATACATATACCACTATTTACCTGTAACGGCAGTCTGTGCAAGTTACAATTGGTCCATTTCACCCTGCATGGATTTACTCAAACTAGAATGCAAAGGTGCTTATTGATAACTAGCTGCATACACTTATCATATTTAACTCTGCTCTTAAGGATTATTAGCATGGAGTGTAGGACTTTTGTACTACACAAGCTCCTAAGGAGCAACACACCAGGATACTTATTTACATACAGCACCTAACAGCAAGATTGTCATTGCTGAAGTGACACCACGACCTCATGTGCAAAATTGGAAAAAGGGTTGTGGATGGCTGGATGGACCTAACAATTTATCTATTTATTTTTTTATTTTATGTATTTTATTTTACATTTGTTTACTGGTAAAGTCCAATTAGATACAAGTCCTTTTTCAGCGGAGGCCCAGAGAGAAAAGCTCCACATATAACACAGAGGAATGTAAGTTCTTACATATACAAGCAAAACATAATTCAGAGAAATGTAACTTATTTGCATATACAACAAATAGTAATAATCTTATGTACACTATCACATATACAGGTTCCACTTATGACACAGAAAATGTATACATTTAAATCTTGAGTTAGAAGCAAGTGTATTTTATCATATTGCACATTCAAATCAATATTTAGCATGTACATGGATGTAGGCGGGAAGCTCAGATACTATGTTGACATCAATACTTTTCAAATGCTTGGATCTTAGTAGCAGAGTTTGAGAGACAGGTATATTACGCTTGTCAAAGAGGAAGCTTGTCTAGTATGCAATGAAGCTTGAGCTGCCTTGTGTATTTGACAATTTCTATATTAATCCCAGTCTACATGCCAAATGTGAATACATAAAGTATGACTTAAACTGTTCTAAACCTGTATGGTTCAGATCAGCACCTAATCCTCAGAGGGGCATATTACTGATTCTACCTTCACTTCCTCCACACCATAACCAGTTTATTCTGAGGCACATTAAGGCAATTTTCTGCATTCATAACTGTAGCAGGCATGGCATAGCAGGATCTGTACTTATTCTGCTACTATGTAGTAAAGCAGGAAACATACTTATTCTGCTACTATGTAGTAAAGCAGGAAATTTACTTATTTTATTTTATTTATTTATTTATTGCATTTGTTGACTGGGAGAGTCCACTGGGCCATGTCAGCCCATTTTCAGTGGAGGCCTGGGGAGAAAAGCTCCACAAGAAAATTACATTACATTACATTAATATCAATAAACAATATTTGGTAAGAAGCATTAAGTAGCATTAGTAGAATAGGAAATCAAATTATGCACATTTATACCAGTCTGGCAAAGAAAATGCTCATTAGGCAGTCATGTATCTATTGATTCTTTTTGAGAAAGAAAAAAGATCGTAAAAAAAAGGGAAAAAAATTGAAGGAGGTGCTTTATTCTGCTACTATGTAGTAAAGCAGGAAACATACTTATTCTGCTACTATGTAGTAAAGCAGGAAACATACTTATTCTGCTACTATGTAGTAAAGCAGGAAATGTACTTATTCTGCTACTATGTAGTAAAGCAGGAAATGTACTTATTCTGCTACTATGTAGTAAAGCAGGAAACGTACTTATTAAACGTACTTATTCTGCTACTATGTAGTAAGGCAGGAAACGTACTTATTCTGCTACTATGTAGTAAAGCAGGAAACGTACTTATTCTGCTACTATGTAGTAAATCAGGAAACGTACTTATTCTGCTACTATGTAGTAAAGCAGGAAACGTACTTATTCTGCTACTATGTAGTAATGCAGAAAATGTACTTATTCTGCTACTGTGTAGTAAAGCAGGAAACGTACTTATTCTACTACTACGTAGTAAAGCAGGAAATGTACTTATTCTGCTACTATGTAGTAAAGCAGGAAACGTACTTATTCTGTTACTGTGTAGTAAAGCAGGAAACATACTTATTCTGCTACTATGTAGTAAAGCAGGAAATGTACTTATTCTGCTACTATGTAGTAAAGCAGGAAACATGCTTATTCTGCTACTGTGTAGTAAAGCAGGAAATGTACTTATTCTGCTACTATGTAGTAAAGCAGGAAACGTACTTATTCTGCTACTGTGTAGTAAAGCAGGAAACATACTTATTCTGCTACTATGTAGTAAAGCAGGAAACATACTTATTCTGCTACTATGTAGTAAAGCAGGAAACATACTTATTCTGCTACTGTGTAGTAAAGCAGGAAACGTACTTATTCTGCTACTGTGTAGTAAAAGAACAAACATCAACAGTTTGCATTTTCCTTTCCTAGCTCATCCATCCACAAACATTTTAAATGTTCTTCCTCACTGCATGCCAGTTAATTCATCTGTTTTTAAATGAGTGGATATTCTGAAAACAAATAATTGGTGTTAAATTATGTAGGAATACTTATCCAGGCCTCTTTTTATAGTTAAGTAGCAGGGCATGTTAACAAAATCAGTTAATAATTTTCAGGCATTTCCTGCAGCTGTTATTGCATTGCATTGCTCTTTGATAAATCTTTTCCATAGCCAATATATAGTTTACTTAAGTTTAATTATTATTTATTTTACATTTGTTTACCGAGAAAGTCTGACTGGACATGGGTCCTTTTTCAGCGGTGGACGGGGGACAAAAGCTCCTAATACAGCTTATAAGTTTTCATCTGTCAGTTTTGTTTACATCAGTAATTTTAAATACATAGTAACAGTACACAGTAGCTTGATAGTCATGAACAACACAACAGCTACATGCGTTTACATAAAGTATATAATGTCTGCCTTAAAACAATTTATATATGTGTTCTAATTTGTGAATAAATGACATATTTAGTATACCAAGCAGGTTTGCAGGACCCCAGAGTTAGCCTCCATTACAAGCAGCTGGTGACCTGACCATGCTCTGTTTAATCATTTTGTTATTACACAGTTTCTGCTGTTCTCAGCTTATACTAATCAAGCTGAATATCTACAATACATGCCAAACTACAGTCATTGTCATGGAAACAAATTCCTTAAACCATAATGATGTTTTGTTAGGCATTCTTGAGACAGGGCCTCATTGATAGCAACTCTGTGAACTAATCAGTTTCTCAACTGCCTAACTGCACATTTATATCATATGCTCACAAAAAGACTAAAGAAAATATTTTTGCTGCGTATTGCAAACAAAACAATTCCTCAATTTATTTATTTGTTTGTGGACAAGGTAGGCAAACTGTTGCAGGGAAGCTTTTCCCTATCTAAGTGTGAAACAGAGACATCATATTACAATAAACAGTCTATGCTTAAAGCTATTGTAATATAAGTATAAAATAATAGCAGAAAACACAAAATATAAAAAAATCAATATCTGCAAAACAATAGCATTAAAAGTATGTACTGAGATATGAAAACAGCATCTTATTGAAAAGGTTATTGACTGAAAATTTTCTAATGTAAAGAGGGAATGACAGCTATATGTTAGGCCCATCTATGGAGAAGGATTTATCAGACAAAAGAAAGAAATATGGTATGTGAAGTTGATAGGATATGTTCTGCTAACTGCACATCAAGCAGGGCGTGGCATTGGCAATGAGCTTGTGGGAAACCATCAGGCTACAGTATTTAAAGAGTAAATTATAGGCAAGCATGATGAAAGAGAGAACAGTCCCTCAAGAAGAAGAGTACATTTAGTCTTGAGTAAAGGCACCTGCTGGACATGGAAATAAATTGTGCGGTACTTACATATTATGGCAACCAGGAGCAAAATGTATCATAACTCGTTAAATAATGGCAGTGTACTAAAAACATATTAACTGAGACCCATTTTTTACTAGTATGCAACATCTTAACTTGCTGAAATACATAAAATAATATCCATTTAATATACTGCTGTGTCAATGTCATTGTACAATGCTGTAGGTGGATTGGACACTCACTCTAAACTGGCCCTAGGTGTAAGTGTGTGCCTTCTGTGGAAGGTTGGGTGCCGGGCTGGCAACTCGACATTGTAAAACTGTACTGCCAATCATGAGCGACCAGGTGATCTGCTGTGGCGACCCCTAACTGGGAAAAGCTGAAAGAAAAAGAAGATGGTTACAAATGTGTCTATTTAAAGGTTACGTTAATACCAGAAAGGGATTGTTTCTCTTTACAGGCACACAGTGTTCAATAGCTCTCAACCTTCCATTTCCAAAATGAGGAACACATACTAATGGCTTACTAACAACTTCAACTAGGAAGATCATAGGATGGTTAAAATATGCTGGTTTTACTTATAAAGAAGATCCTTTAATGAATTAATATGATTAATTTCTATTTACCATGGATTTCACTTAAAAAAATTCCTAACACTGAATGTGTGATAGACTCTTTCAATGTGGAACTTTGAGGAACTTCGAGGAACATGAACTTTTAAGACCCCAAATGAGGTACACTTGGGAGGTATGCAGCTGTCCATTTTTTTTAAGATTGGTGGGAAAAATCTGTATGGGGGTGGGCTCATTTTTATTTCAAAGATGTATGTAAATTTTTGTGTGCGTGGCATGTGTATGCAAATGTGGAACAGCTGTTGTAAGGATACGACTATCGGGAATATATTGAGGCTTTTTTCCCCTTGAACAATTGTATGAAAAAGTAGGCTTATTGGCATGAAAAATAAATGTCTGCAACTGTTTAAAAGTGATGCCTACAATAAGCCTACTAAAACAACCTTTTTTAATTGATGTACAGGGCAAAACTTGTACAGGATCCATCATTCCTTTCATGTGTCAGGCGTAACATTTACAGATGTCAGCATGTTTTAAACCTTTGGTGGAGGCAGTCTGTGTGACTGATAACCACTGACATATACGTATACTATGCATGTATGCATTTATCTGTAGAAATATGTGTAATATGATGTGTGTGTGTGTGTGTGTGTGTGTGTGTGTGTGTGTGTGTGTGTGTGTGTGTGTGTGTGTGTGTGTGTGTGTGTGTATACACACACACACACACACACACACACACACACATGTACTGCTGTCTGCCATGATGGTCACTGTAATTCCCCGAATTATGACCATTTTTCCTCCTGGTTGCGATAATACATAAGTACCAAATGTGCAGTCATCAGTATTCTATCCGCCCAATGCACAATCATAATTATGGTTGAATGGATGCAAATAAATAGTTTCTCCATGATTCTTCATCAGCATATTCCCTTTATTTCTGCAACATTTGTAACAAGTTAATAGAAATAAAGATTCAGTATGACTACATCATCTGTGGGATTGTTTATCGGAACTGTTTCTTGTAGAATATAGAAAGGGCACCTCTATAGATCCTAGTAACAACCAGTAAACCATCTGCCATTACAGCAACCGACTTGAAGTTGTGTAGGGTGAAACATAAAGAAATAACCCAGGAAAGTAAATATAATAAAGCTAATACATATGAGATGATGTAAATATATAAATCTGGGTTACATTAATTCTTTCAGACCCTCACCTTAAACATTAGGCAATCATTTTTAACTCAGTACTTAAAATGTATGAACGCCTCATTGTTATATGTGAGCATCTGTCTATGTTTGCCTACCCTTTCAACTTTCTAGGTCACCTATACTCTAACAATGATTACCATCTGCAGTCCTAACCACTTGGTTTCTGAAAGGGTTTTTGCAATGAGATCCTCACTTCAGAAAATTCTTGTTGCATCTTAAGCTGGTATCCAGAGCTGAATGACATAGTGGTCAGTAGTGAAAACAAGGTATTTATCTTTTTTTTTTAAGTTTGTATAGTAAACACATTCTTTTTTCAGTCTGCTCATGGGCTTGTGAAGATGTAGCTAACTGTAAGAAAACAGTGAGTATATGATTTGTAAAAATGTTACTTTTATTTATTCATACCATACCTACGGGTAGCGACATAAAACCCAGGGTGTCTTTAAGACAATGTGAGATTTGTGCAGTATTTTTCATCCTTCAGTGGCAACTGCCACCAACAAATATGTTTCATTCTCAGATCACATAAAGTGCATAATGTGGATGATAACATATTACTGAATGGGCTGGAAGGCCCGAGCATGTCATTTCCTGTCAGTAAAATGTCCTTCACATCATGTAAGAGCTGCTACTGGATACACCTTTGCCTAACCATATTAATGTCAGAACCTTAAAGCTCTTATAGGTTCATAGATTCATAGGATGATACTAGGCTTTCGGCCCTAGGGCCTATACAAGCCTAGCCATAACAATTCCCTGACTATTTCTTCTCACAGTATTTACTTCCCTGGACCCCTGTCTAGCAGGGCGACTGATGTGATCCCCGGGGTGAATTTCTTACGTTTCATCCAATCATCAAGGTTCCTTTTGAAGAAGTCCAAAGTGGTGCTCTGCTTGACATGTATGGACAGTCTATTCCAGAGTCTGGGGAGTCTCTGGGTCAGGAACCGAGGCTCCAGCATGTTTTGTTCATTGTGATAACAAGGTTTAGATCCCTGGAGCATGTGTCTCTGAGGGACTGGGATTTCTTTAAGTGTAGCTTGTCCAACAGCTCTGGGTTTGACATGGCCTTGTATGTTAAGCAGAGATAGCCTCTGAGTAAACAATATGTGACAGAGTATAGGCGGAGTTTTTTTAGATGGTCAGCATAGGGCATTTGCTTTAGGCCTGTGAATCTTTTAGTGAGGTATTTCTGTGGCCTTTCCAGTTGTTGCAGATGTCTTGAGAGGTACATACCAAATTGGGCGTTGTATTCTATAATGGGTCTAATGAGGGATGAGTACAGTGGGACAATTACCTCCTTTTTTCTAGATGAAAAGCCTTTAATGATGAGATGTGACACATAGAAGAATTTCCTGACTGTTGTGGTGATGTGGTTATCGAAGGTGAGACCACTGTCCACCTGTGTCTCTAAGTCTCTTATCACACTTTCGGTGTTTAGTGTATTGCCACATATGTGGTAATTCACAGGTACATGTTTTTTCCCAAAGGGGATAACTATACATTTCTTGAGCCCATGGCTCTGGCACCAAGCATCTGTTTCTGTAAGGCCCTTTTGTAGAATATCCACATCATTTGGGGATTCAGTAATGGTTCCCAGTTTGCAGTCATCTGCAAACTGTGTTAGCCAGAGTCCCTTAGTGTTGACCTGTACTTCAGAGAATGAGATGCCAAACAAGAGCAGTCCCAGGACTAAACCCTGAGGTACTCCACTTGTCACTTGTCTGGAGCTGGATTTGGAGTCACCTACCTTTACAGTGTGGGTTCTGTCAGTAAGCCAGTTGGCAACCCATCAAGTGATGTAGGAATTAATCCTCAGCTTAGTAAGTTTATCTATGATTCCAGAGTGGAGGATGGTGTCGAAGACCTTGGCGAGGTCCAGATAGGCTGTGTGGACCAGCTTACCCTTGTCCATGGCTCTGGAGACTGATTCGAAGATGTCAATCAGGTTCAGGAGACAAGATCGACCTTTCACAAAGCCAAACTGCATGGGGTCCAGTATTTTAAGGTTGCCAATATCTTTGTTTATAAGTTCCATGATAATACATTCCATGGCCTTGCATATGAGGCTCTTCAGACTGAGGGGACGGTAGTTCCCGGGATCCAAGGTGGATCCCCCCTTGTGGAGTGGGATAACTGTAGCTGTGCGCCACTCAGTGGGCACGAAGCCTGAGGTGAGGCTATGATTAAACATGACACTTAGGTGAGGTGCCAGTTCATTTTGTAGTTCATGTAGTACACAGCCTGGGATGTCATCTGGTCCCATGGATGCTGTATTCTTAGCTTTGGAGAGTGCGTTTTTTACCTGTTTGGCCGTTATTACTGAAATATGGCAATCTTTCAGTACTGAGATGGGCCCTTTTGGAGGTGGGGGGGGGTGAAGTTTGCACTGAATCGATCTGCCAGGATATTGGCAATATCCTTGGGATCAGTAGATTTAATGCCATTCTGTTGTAGCTCAGTGCAGATCTGAGCATTGCCATTTAGATTCTTGACATAGCTGTAGAATGCCTTGTGGTTGTCTTTGTAATCTTTGGCAATTTTATTTTCGTAACTAGCTTTGGAGGATTTTATGAGGGATCTCAGCTTCTTACTGAGGCTGGTAAGGGAGTTGTTTGCATCCTGGGATTTTCCTCTTTTCTGCAACCGTTTCTTCCTTTTGTTGTAAAGTTTGTTTATGGCAAGGGACCATCAGATTAGCTTCCTTCATTTTGGAGGAGAGTGTGGATGTGCTCATACAGTGCCTTAGTGTAGGATTCAGCAGTCAAACTTTCAGTTCCCATCTGCATGGGTGTCATGAAGTTTGTCACTTCTGACTTGAGTAGCATAAAGTTGGCTTTGGAGAAGTTTTTTATGGAGGTTTCCTTACTGGGGGGTGGGGTGGGATGTGGATGTCATGGGTGAATAGCTTATGGTCAGACCTGACCAATGAGGGGGTGACCACAGGTGTGGAGCATTGATTTCCCATGTTGGTAATGACCAGGTCTAGGATATTAGAGCCCCTGGTGGGACTAAGGATTAGTTGATCCAGGGCATTGGAATTTATGAATTCAAAGAACCGTTGGGCAAAGGTGTTGGTACACAAGTAGTTTTCCCAGTTAATGGCAGGGTAGTTGAAATTACCCAGTATTAGGGTGCTTGGTTGTTCCTTGTTTTTGTTGATTCCTTCATGTTTGCTTCTTGTACAGTGAAGTATTTGTATTTGTATCCATGTCAAAAGCAGAAAACAGTATCTGTATGCATCTCTACGACCATTTCCACTTTAACAAATCTGAAATGCCTGTACATGATAAAAATAGCAGCATGCTCATTAAAGATAGCTTTTGGTAATCCATTCTTAATGCGTACGGGTTCCAAAACATGAACCTGTTTACAAGACAACTGATGCTTGTTACAATATGCTCCTCTGAGCTTGTGAAATGAAACTGCAGTAACAATGCCAATAAAGGGCTTGCACTAATTCAGGGGACTCAGTTTCTAGTTGAGGTAGAATTAATACAGGAGAACCCCAAATATCAGTACTCATACTTCTCTAGTTCTCCCTTTTTGTTAACAGCATTACATCTGATCTTAAAGACCTTATCTTAGTAATGTTTGTGGATGGCTTTATTCTCCTGGAATCCATAAATGCATGTCTGCTCTATAGCACAAGCTGAGAGGTAACTTCACTAACTCTGCCAGTGGATACAAAATGGTATGATCCAGATCAAACCTTCTAAGTCCAACACCATGCTGTCTGGAACCCACAACACCAGGCAATCTAAATTACTGAAAGTTCCTTTGATAAATATTTATGACAGCTTGGGAAGAGCCTTGTCTAGTGTGATGAAACAAAGGTACCAGGAACTGATCCTAGATACCACCCATTCTTTCAATAGGTTTACAGATAAGATTATTAACAGAACTTTTCACCAACTAAAGTTCTGCTACAAAATGTAATATCTGACACCGCCAGCATGCAGTGACCTTGCTAGAAATATGTTTATCCCCAAAACTGAATATGGACTCCCTATAATAACTTTACACACTGGTAATAAAAAAAACCCAAAATTCAAACATCCATAAACAAAATTTGCAGATTTCTCTTTCTAGCAGACCTACAACTCATGACTGCCAACTCCTACAATTCTTCAAGTGGCTTCCCCTTAATGAAGCAGCCATCCTGCTATAAAGTGCTAAGACTATTAAGATAATAAAAATGGGACAATGTCACCCTTGAGAGTCAATTGGCAATTCAAACCACAAAACTATGCCCTCAGAGATGTTCAAGCAGAATCATTATCTCCCATCAGACCCCACTACACAACTTCAACAGGGGAAAGGGCATTTTCTAAGGTTGGGTCAGCCATTTGGAATAGACTTATAGCTCAGGTTAGAGAGCATAATACCTCATTTATAGCCTCACTAAAACTAATCTTGAGGAGCATTTAGTAAAATAATTTGAATGCACTTGCGACAAGAAAAAAGGCCTAGTATCCAAACCTCATACACTATTTGTACTCCACATCCCAAAGACATGCTGTAGGTGGATTGGACACTCACTCTAAATTGGCCCTAGGTGTGAGTGCATGCATGTCTGTGCCTTCTGTGGAAGGTTGGGTTCTGGGCTGGCAACTCAACAACGTAAAACTCCACTGCCAATCATGAGTGGACAGGTGATCCACGGTGGCGACCCTTAACTTGGAAAAGCCGAAAGAAGAAGAAGATAGAAATGCTGAATTCAGTGCTAACTGTAAATATATAAATACCTTGTGCTTCAACATGTTCATTGTGAATAATCATTTTTTTATATTGTTACCCAAATGTATACAGTTAATTTCTACTATGCCACAATTTCTTCCAATACTGTATTTATATGAACTCTTAGCCTAGGTGCTAGAAGCTGTTGAAGACAGGGGGGTGAGAGGGGCACTTAGTGATCTAAAAAGGGACATTTTTTATAACTATTTACTACCACAACATATGTTCACTTGGAGGACATTTTAAGCTTAGCCAATTTCCTTTTGGTGCTTGAATTAACATTTTCTGATTGGTCTTACCTATCACATGACTGATAATTATATATTAGCCCTGATAATTGTATATTAGCCCTAGTGAGAATAACCATGATCATACCATAGATAATTTGAGGGGAACCATGTAAGGGATGCAGCATTTAGGAACTGCCTCTATCCATTAGTGGCATGAGGGGCAATCCTGAAGTACATTTTCTATTACCCATCTTTAGATCTAAGTTGCATTTGAATATGGACAAATAAGCTTTGTTTTATTTTTATGGACAGTCTGTTCTGGAACAGTGGTAGTCTTTGTGATATATTTCCATCTCTCCACAACATTCAGTTTAGATACCTGGACTGAATATTTCTGATGCAATTTGACTTACTGATGTTCAGTAGGTCCATCTGTATTAGGTCGGAGGATGCCTTGTATGCCAGACATCTCACCTCTAAGCACTCTGTAGGATACTGAGTATAGTAATAAATCTTTGAAATGGTCCATGCAAGACCTGTTGTTTAGGACTTGTATCTTTTTAGTAAGGTATCTCTGAAGGTATTCCAATTGTTGCATGGGGATGGACAGATACATGCCAAAGTGGGCATTATACAAAATGTTTGATCTAATGAGAGCTTTGTAAAGGGTGATAACAACATCTCTAGATTTAGTCACAATTAATTTGTTTATAAGCTATGCAATATAGAAATGTTTTCTTATAACTCTGGGCATATGTTGGTCAAAAGTTAGGTCACTGTACACACAAGTTCCCAAATGTCAAGCACTGGGTCAGTTCTCAGAAGGCATTGTCATGATTTTGACACCAGTTATTATTTGGGACAAACCTTGCTGCATGATGGCTAAGTCATTTGAGGATTCAATAACTGGCCTTAACTTGCAGTCATCTCAAACATAGCTGGCCAAAGACCTTTGGTATTTCCTTTTACTTTTGAGATGTATGCGCCAAACAGAAAAAGTCTCAGCACTGAACCCTGGGGGACTCCATTGGTGACTGGTTTCTTCCCCCTATTTTGATCTCCTGCATCCTGTCAGCAAGTTGGCAATCCAGCTAGTGATGTAAGTGTTTTCTTCCACATTATTCATCTTTTGTACTCCACCTAAGTAGGGAATTGTGCCAAAAGGCTTGGCCAGGTCAAGGTAATGTGGTATGATCTGTTTTACCTTCATCCATTGGTTTGGTAATGAGTAAAGTTTAAAATTTGCCCATGATTTTGAGCCTTTCACACTTTCCTATGGGCTGTTTTCAAACACATTTTTAGGGCCATGCATACATATATGTATTTTTTGATTCACCTTCCTCATCGTGTTAAATTATATTCCTTGTATAATACAGCACCAGTTGTAAGAATGTGTTTTAAATTCGTAGTTTTGAACAGTCTTCTAGTAAGCAATGAAACAAAATGTATACACCAATAATGACAAAATTACCAATTTCAGAAAATTTCAACCATAAAAGGCCACTCAAACATCTGTCATTAGAATCCACCAATATCAGTAACATTGCAAAATCTCTGCAGAAGTAAAGTCAACTAAATAATTCCACATTAAAGGGATATCTAACTAATGAAGAGGTTGCTGTTAGGAAACAACTTTATATTTCATTGTTTCATCTACAAATAAAGAGGCTGTTGCCCTTGAAAAATAAATTGCCTATGTTACATTAAAAAATGATAAGCTAATAATATTCGAATAGGGAATGGATGGAAAACTGATAACAGGTTCATAGTTACTGGGTAACTCCTCCAAAGGATGACATTTACAGGACTGCAGCATCCACTCCCTTTAAAGTACAACACGGTACAGTACAGTATCAGCGATCCATCTGCATACTGTGGGAGTAGAACCCACAGCCTTCTGCACCAAAAGTAAGGCTACTACCTGTTGTGCTACTAACAATGCAAGTAGCCTTGGAATAAGCAGCACTAAACTTCTCTTCCCCTGAAGTTCTCTGCTACTAGTAATTTTTTTTATTTATTTGTTTACTGGGAAAGTCTGACTTGGAACAAAGACAATTTTCAGTAGAGGCCTGGGGAGTAATGCTCCAGATGCATGTCTTTATAACATAGAAAGAAAACCACACACACACAAAGGGATGACATACAGAATCCACACAGAAGGCATCCCAGTTAAGAATCAAACCAAAGAAACTGCTGCTGTGAGGCAACAACACTACCACTGCACTACTGCACCATCCACATAAGAAATGTGGAAATAGCCAAAATTTATTTGGGGGGGGGGGGCAAAGGCCCAAAACCAGGGACACATTTTAATATTGCTTGTATAATCTTAGAAAGTTGCTGAAATAGTGTTTTGTGTTACCATGTGTTTCTAAAAAAGATAGGAAGATTGAAACTTAAAGGGCTATCATTTACTGAATTCCGTTCTCACTTATTTGCCACAAAACCACAAATTTTAAGGGGAACAGACCAAAAGTATGAGCCAAATATTCTGTGAAAATCTTCTCACTGATTTGCCACAAAACCACAAATTTTAAGGGGAACAGGTCAAAAGTATGAGTCAAATATTCTGTGAAAATCTGGACAGTTGAGAGCTATGGACTCAACTCCCTGAATCACAAGTGGTGGTGTGGGTAGAGAATGCAGGCCCTTGATGTGATCAGTTTTTCCATGTACTTTTGTGTTTAAATTATGTTAGCATGCAGTGCATGCATGAGTCCTCTGTTGGGTCCTTCTTAAAGAAAAACTCCATGTTGTTACAGGTTTTGCAGCTGTAAAAGTGTGTGTGGGGGGGGTGCTCCCTCCCCCTCCCCCTATGGTTCCGGTGCCTATGACTCTTAGCATTTGCTCTTGGATGAAAAGGGTCTGTCTATGTGTCCATTTGCAGGTGAACAAACTATACTAAATAAACAAATAAATGAAGACATGGCCCTTGCAATATGGCAATATCTGTGCACCTGATTCCATAAATCAGAAATGGTACATTACTTTCCATGTCATCAGAAGTATAACTTGTTGAAACCCATCTGAAAATATTGGCATGCAGTGCATCATGTTCATTACAGAATAGTACAGCAGAGGTGATCCATTTATAAATTGCTTTCCTGTATACAGGGCACTTTGTACCTAAAATAAAAATCAACTAAATGCCCACATGTATGCATGGATGTAAGGCAGTATATTGTTAGCACAATAGGCTCCTATGCAACTTTAATATCACATAATACAAGCACCTTTTATGGTGGGTACTCAGAGACAGTGATGCAGGCATTTGCCTTGGTAATACTATATAGCAGTATTATACCAGGTACTACTAAAATGTGTATATTATTAATACACACACACACACACACACACACACACACACACACACACACACACACACACACACACACACACACACACACACACACAGTGAGAGAAAGAGAGGTACTTATAAAAGCACCTACAGATCATGTACCAATGGTCTAATAAGTGCTTTTCCACTGAATCACAGTTGTGGCCCACCACTGCAGGGTACATCATATCTTTTATAAATGCTACCATAATATAGTGTAGCATATAATACTCTAGCATATCCTATTACTGATAAACACTATCATCACAGCAAACAATGTACATGCAGTACCACAGTCTGTCTTTACTCCTATTCAGCTGGGAGATCACCTGGGAAACGTTGCTGCAGCAGCCAGTCATCTGCCCATAATGCCTTCCATCCTCATTTCTCCAGCAAATATAAAGAAACATGCTACCCTGAATTTGAATGGTGCTTTGACTTCACATACTTCCTTATGCTCCTGGCTGCACTATTCAGTCATGGCTGCTTATAAAGACGGGAAGGCATTAAGAATACATAGTGATCTTCAAAAATATACATGTCCCAGAATACCCTGTGATGTTACCCTGTGATCTTTACTGTCCAGGCACACAATACAGGAATATTAAAAGACATTAGCATGTATGTTACAAATCCCATCTTTAAAGGCAGTGCTGATAAGATACTTAAATCCTGAGCACAAAGTCTGGCATCATTTGAAAGTACATATTGTCAAAGGGTACATGCTGTGTACACCTGCTTTGGCTGATCATTCCCATCTGTGTTATGAGTGCCGAATCAATGTATGTACTGTTATTAATTCTACCTGCAGCAGTGCCACCAAAGAAATCTGCAGATGTCTCCCTACTCTACATACAGGCAAATGTTTCATTCAGTACTGTCTGCCACTTGTGTTAACTCTTTTCTACATGAAGTTACCTCAGGCTTTTGGAATCTTGCCCCGAGTGCTATTCCACTTTGTACAGTAAGCTGTTCTTTGGTCTTTCCTGCCCCTACTAAACTGATATTTTCTTGACAAATATACTCACATCTCTTTATCTAGTTTTACAAAATACTGACCACCATCTGTTTTTTCCCTTCATTGAAAACATAATTTCTGTTATGAATTGCTTGGCATTGTCATACTCTGGTTTACATTTTTCACAGTAGCTAGAGGATTTTGTCATCTCTTCAACCTTCCCTCTCTCATGAAATAATGATGTACAAGATTCGCCAATGTGACCATTTATTGAATAATTAAATACATAAATAGATAAACAATTAACTTGTTTGGAAAATTTTTACAAACTATACCACATAAACCTGAGCTTAATACCAAATTGAATTTTCCTTTAACTTACAGAAGCCTATAATGCCATTTGTTTACTTCCAGTTCATGCCCAGACCTTTTTCAGCTAATATAGTGTCCAGACCTTTTTCAGCTAATAACAGGCAGTATTAGAAAGTGCAATGTGTTATTAACAAAATTACACTAAGATTGTCAACCTAAGATGTACTGCAGTGGAGAAATTATTCAGTTAATTTGTCACTTATTTATATTTTCATATTTGTGTTCAGATTTTAATAGCTGAAAGCCCTACATATTATTGAGGTTATGGTGTATAATTCCAAGGTGGGAAACAGGAAAGGTCATTGTCATTGTCCATTTATATCACATTACACCTATTAGTAGTTATAAAAATATCCCCAGGTGCCAGGTTGCATTTTATGAATTGATTATTGAGTTTGGCTTGGGTACATTTTCACTGTTGTGCTTCAACCTGCAGGCTGCCAGCAGTATGAATGGAGACAGCATCTGTCTAGTGCCAATGGAGACATTTTCTATATCTTGTAGTAATGCATGCCAATGTTCCTAATATATTTTGTTGGCAATGTACCAACCATTCAGTTTCAGTTGTGTTGAAGCCATGATCATGGCATCTGGTTGGAACTTTTGGGATTCAAACCACAACTATATCACTGGTCATGACAACTGTGGAAGCCTAATAGAAATGCAACTCATTCATTATCAAGAATTTGAAATGCAGTCACAAATATGCAACTGGTCTGGTTTGTGTACTAACAAAGAGAATCTTATTCTGAGATACAGCAATCTTGGAGTTAGTATAAATAAACAGCAGGGTTGAGTTTGGTCTCCCTCCCTTGTGTTGGAATGAGTACAGACGTCTACATATGACTCTACTCACAGCTCTGTGACTTAACTTTTAAGTGTATATCAAAAATATGTCACATTTCTGTCATACAAATATAAACTCTATGAGTATGTGTAATTTATTTCTGAATCTATTTTGTCTGTCAGCATTACTCCCAGGTAAACCTTGCATGTTTTCTACATTACCACAAAAAATATTGACTTGCCACTGTCAATTTTATTTTATTAACATATTTAAAATATTTTCATAACAGAAAATCTTTTCTGGATACACTGAGCTGTTCCACACCCACTGCAATGGTTACTGAACTCTTATCCTCCCTGTAAACATGGACCAGTAGCTGTTTGCTGTAACCACTAATTGTCAGTTAATCTTAAAAGGGAAGTGATAGTTACATTTTACATACATGTACTGTATGCATCCCTATCCATGACCCCCTTCTGTGCTGTCAACTTAGAGATTATGTTGAAGGTTCTCTGTGGATGGTCCCCAAGCACCATCTATGCTGCTGTGAACCTCCCTTGTCCTGAGACATCTAGCTCTGTCTCTTCACTTCCCACTGTACTGGCAAAGTGTATTTGTTCACCAGCTTTCCATATCCGTTGGCACTTTAGGATTGCTCTTATGCTTATTATCATGATCATAAAAAAAAAAAAAAACGTTTTTCCATTTTCGAATGAGGTCAGTGACATCACTTCCATCTATTCAGATCTACTCTCTTACCACGTCCAACATTCATGTCCATCTACCACAGTTCTTTCGCACAATCCAGCTATCGCCTGGCTGCACATCCCCATCTCCTTTTCCAAATCTGTTTTACCAAATTACTTTCTGTTTTCCTCCACATATGACAAAACACTTCTAATCTATTCTCTTTGACCTCCTTTGTAATTGGGACTGCTGTGGCTTTGATTCTTTTGTCCTTATTTCTCCATCTGTCCCACAGTGTACACCCTACTTCCCATGTCAGACACTTAATCTTCATCATTTCAAGCTTCCTCAGCTACTCTGCCTTTACTGCCTGGGTTACTATATTATACAGAAGTACTGGTCATACTAGTAGTTTGTACACCATACTTTACCCCTAGCACTTTTTGTCTTTGGACTGTTGCACCTCTAATTCTATGTTTACCTCCTCATTCAGATTTCCCTTTTCATCAGCCACAGTGCTCAGATACCTGAAACTGTTAACCTGTCCCACTGTTTTTCTTCCATTTAGACTTTCTTCTAATAATTTCCCTCATTTGCTTCCATGACCAGCATTCTTTCTGTATTCAGTTTTATCCCATGTGCCTTCAGTTTTTCATTCTTGACCCCTATCATCTGGTGGAGTTTTTGTATAGAGTCTGCTTGCAGTATCACATCATTTGCATACAACAGCCTTGTTGATCTCTCCCCTCCATCCTGTTTGATGCTGTAGTTCATTACCTGTATAAACAACAGTGGGCTCAGACCTGTGCCCTCTTCCACACCTTCTTCCTCTGGGAACCCTGAAGTAAATGTAAACACAGTTTGTACTTTTGTCATTGGGCCCCTGTTAAATGCCTACATTAATTATACCAATGTTTATGCGACTTGAAGCTATTGCAGGATTTGTGAAATGTCAGTTTTCCTGGTAACTTGACATAGTTTTTTTTCAAGTCTAGGAATGCCCATTTAGACTTTTTCCTCATCTCCAGTGTCTACTTTTCTGTCTCATTGCAAACATTGGGTCAGTTTTACATCATTATCTGAATCTGAAATGCTCATCTCTAATTTAACTTTGTACTACTCTGTGCATTTCTTTATCAGTCTCCCTCTCCAGTACCTCTGTTCTGTCCACAGTTGTGAATATCACTTATGATGTTGTATACCGGCACTGGAATGCTTTTTCTTCA
>NC_056726.1:493219480-493304480 GCF_019279795.1 Protopterus annectens
GGAATTCCCTCTATGACTTTGCAGATATCTTCTGGTGTCCACGGTCTATACGCCACGGGGTTGGGTCCTGGCCTTCCTGTCCTGCATGATGGTTCGGTACTTCAATTAATTGACAGATATCCTCACTCTGTTTTAGTACTGTGTTCTTACTCGGGTGTCCCTAGGTATGTTACGTGTTCGGGATGTGGTTTCAATAGCTTCTATTACATTTGTTCATTGTGCTACCTCTGTTGCCACAGGATAACGTGTGGGGACTAGCCTGCCCTCCCGCTTAATATCCTGCATGTGGTATCTGCGGTGGTAGGGTGTTGTGGGGGGGGGGGCGATCGCTACTACTGTATTATGATCTTCTCTGTGTATGTATGATGCTTAGCCATTTGTAGTGTTCTATTCCCTTCAGTACACTACCTCAGTCCACCGATATGCATGACGGATACCCAATTGTCGCTGTTTTGTCGCCTGCACATCTTAGGGCTGCCACCTTTTCCAATGCACAATGTGGGACATTAGTGTTCGGAACGTGTAATTTGCCTGGAAAATGCATACCCACGGCCAGTACATACGACAGGTATTCACGTTTTGCCAGGAGAGCGAACAATTGTTGTAGCATTTCAGTTGCTTATTCTGTTTATTATTATATTTTGCTGTTCCACATACAAATTTACTGTTTTATGCTACCATTTTGATATATATCTGGGAAATGTTTGTCCTGAGATATCAGGACATTTGACATTTGTTCGGTTTATTTACAGGACACGGCTGGCCAGAGAGGGCATATCCCTCTCAGGGTGGAACAGGTGTTTACCTTGGAACATATGCATCAAATTTTCAGGGATTACAATGTTTCAGTAACGATATGTTGCCTAATATGCCATCAATGTCATATTTATTAGCCCATTTTGCTGCGTAACTCACATTATGTGCTCTCTGCGATTGCATATTCTTCACATCACCCGTCAAACGCGGATCACATGATCTGTTGCTTCAATAATCTCCCATATCCTCTACACGACTGCTACGTACCCTTCTGTCATAACACGTGTGTCTCCTTCCCTGTATCCACTGTAGTGTCTCTAATCACTATTTACTCTGCTGTGTGTTCCCTGACCTATGTTCAGATTTAACAGTATGTGGGTAGGTCTTCGACCCGATATCACTACTGTTAACAGAAACACAATGTAGTCTGGTCCCTGATCTACAATAGACACAAAAAGGCAGACACTCCTTACCTGGGCCTCCTGTTTAAGGCTGCACGTTTTCTTCTTGGGATCCAGTTTTCCGCTTTTCAGCCACAGATCAGACAGTAAACAGCCTCTTTACACACAACAATTCAGTCGGAGGTCTTTTCATTCAAGAAGAACCATTTCTGCATATTCTCCAGCGTACATGTCTAACCAGCCATGCACTCTGACCTGTAGCTTACCAAGGGAATTCCGGATTACAAGGATCACAATGTGAAATAAGTTGTTACAACCAGACTGTACTTATCAGTAGGCTTTTCTAAGTGACAGCCGATAACACAGGAGGCTCGGGTTCAGAACGTTTTAGTAGTGTACACAGGCAGGCTAAATAATATACAGTCCAAGTATGAGAGTTTTGTCTGACTCTATACAGTAAGCAGTTTCTTTATATAGTGTTTACAATCAGCTTTTGCCCACCTTACTGACGTGGTCGGTCACAGGGCATTTCCATCACTATGGTCATAATAGTCTATACATACGTGGGTGCTGGGGTCGTGCTCTTAAATTGTTTTCTCATGGGAATAACACAGCCTTGCAAGGCACCTTGTACATTACAGTATCCTTTTGTGATTGTAGCTGTTTCAAGGACCCTAGACTGTTACGATACAGTGGACAGTTAATTTCTTAATACGTTGCTTTGTCTCTCTGGTAGGGAGTTGTACTGCTATCTTCGATAGAGCTCACAAGGCCATCCTCCTCTGGGGAAGGAGTGCTGTTATGCATGTACATACATTTATTGTTCTGTAACCCAGCAAATAATTAATGATGACAGACATGAGCCTGCTGTACTGCTTACTGCCAGGTTCAGAATTCCATCACAGTACAGCTTAGCTTCACCAATTACATGCAGACTTAGTTCTACTGCCATATTGTACGGTACAATTCAATACATTATATAGTATTTCGAGTGTAAACTGGAACTTCATATGTGTTTCTATATATTTTACGAACAGCATCCATCCGCCATATGCATGTTGTTCCGTCCTTTACCTTGACCGTGTGTATTTGTCCGTCCAGCTACGCTAATCTCCACATGTGATGTCCCAGTTTCCCCTTCTTTGCCTGTAGCACCCTGTTAGGACGTCCTGTTTGTTAGGCACCTGTTCCGCTATATGTGATCGACTTCACAGCAAAGATAATCATCGATGCGGTGGTCCAACGACCCGACTTGTCCACGTGTGTACAGTTATGTGCACCGTGTCGTATGCAAACATAGATGGTTTGGACGGGTACATACTACATGCGGGATGTACACATTCTGCTGACACATTCACATGCAGCCATTTACATATCTGTACCTGCGGTGGGTTGGGGACATGTGGGGTACGTATTTGCCCGCGTGGCATTGCCTAACACAAACATCTTACCACAGTTCAGGTATGCACATTGTGTGTGGTTGTATAGCTGCACACGGATGCTAGCAGGTTTGGGTGCAGGGGTATACATGGGTGTGACTGACATGTACAATGAGGCTATTGTGTGGTACATCCGAATGCATGGGTTCTGCTTCTGGATATTACACTTCATCATACACCATCCAGTGTATGCAACAGAGACGTTGCTGGGTCTGGGATATGTTGCTATGCACATGTTTGCCTGTGTTTGAGGTATCTTGCTTCCTTACTGTTGTTATGTCAGCACAGCTACCCGGCTATGTACTGTCACTACTGCTTGTGACCATTATGGTTGGCACCTTTTCCAATGCCCATAGTGGGGCATGTTATGTGGGCACTTCGAAATTTGCAGGACTACACATACTCAGGGCTAGTGCAGTTGACAGAACTTCACTTGTTTGCCATACTATGAGCTTATTCTGTAAGCGTTTGGGTTCCTTATTTATTTTCTTATGCCATGTCTGTGTTCCATATCGTAATGTATATGTTTTATGCTACTATTTACATGTATATTATGGAATTTGCGTGGCAGGGGATCGGAGGTCATTTTCCATTTTACGATTGTTGCAGGGACACGACTGTCCAATCAGGGACTGTCCATGGCACATTGGGACAGCAGGTAACCCTGGTGACCATGCCCATGTCGCTACTGGGGTTTCCACCTTTTCCATTTTCCGATCTGGGATATTTCCGGGACTCACATCTGACTTTACAGGCCGACACATACAAGCGGTCACTATATAGCATGGAAATTCACTTGCTTGCCTAAATAATATGCTTATTATTGTGGCAATTTCCTTGCTTATTCTGTTTTTGTGTCATTTAGGTATTTCTGTTACAGAAATAACCAATTCATGCTACCATTACATTAAATACGGGATATCATTGTGTCCTACAATCGTAGCACGTCAGCCATTTCTAATACGTTTTTTGGGACACAACTGTCCATGGAGTGACTGCCCCAACCAAAGTGGGACAGGTGGTGACCTTAGTCGCTGCTCCTATGTCGGTGCGGCGCGCTGACATGCGGCTGTACACCTTCTCTGAGTGTAAACACTGACAGTGCATTGCGGGACGAGGGCGGTCTTATGCGTATCCTTTACTCCTTGGACGGGTACACTTATGCCTTCGTGGCTTCTATTTGCTTCTCCATTAATTTGGGACGGGGACTATGTTGCATACTGTACATGCGTTTCATTCTGCACAGGATCTGGCTGCTGCCATTACTATTGTGGGCGGACCATGGCTGTCAGCACATTAGGTTGCTCACCTCATGCTGGCTTAGACACGCCTCCAGACGCATCCTACCTGGGCTCGCTCACGTACACTACGCACGTGTCTGTGATTCCGGTGCACTCTCATTAATATGTATATGGCGCTACTGCGCCGGATATTCCATGCACCGCCGGCGCAGGCCTTACGCCGGCCTTGCGCCGAGCTTCATGAATCCCGGGGATAGAATAAGTTTAACTGCTTTACTTTTTCGTCAGCCCAGCATTAACCTCTCAAAACAAATTTTTTTTCTTGGTTCTGGTCAATTGGGTATCAATAACAACATTAGTGATACTCTTGATTTTGAATATTGGACTTGGACATCCAGAGATTTGGGGGTAGGTTAACTATCATATACTGTATATTAGTAAACTATTTTTAAAAAAATTTTTGGAAAATTTTCTTTTTGGATAAATTGAAATATTCCTGTTTGGTTGGTTGGTTTAGTCCAGTTAATATCTAAAGTTTATAACAAGCATTGGTTTTAGTTATGGACTTAAATGATATTTTAAGGGGGCTGTCAGCAGACAAGGATAATTTAGACGCATTTGGACTTAACAACAGTCAATCCCCTATGACAGATAATGTCATAACCAACACTAAGGAAAAATGTGGCTCAATTTTTTCCAAACTTAGTAGACAAATGAAAACTCTTAGAACCAACATATGGCACCTGAAGCTTTTTAAAGCCTATAAAATTAAAGACATTACACCAAGAGGGCTTCGTATAAAGTTGCAACCCTTAGTGGCGAATATTGGCAACCAATTAACACAAGACTGGGCTACTGCCCAACATCAGGCATCTATGCTCTTTGTCGATAGCCTTACTAAATACTATGAAAGAACCATTGAAACACTTATTTCAGACTTACAAACCACCTGTTTGGAAGCTGAAGCCTATTCTAGTACAGAGTATTATCAGGGGCATTGGTCAGAATTAGCTAAAGAATTGATGAATATTGAAGAACAGCTTAAGAAAAGGAAAATACACAAGTTTAACAGAGACCTAAATGATTACGAAAAAGGTAAACCTTTCGTAACACAAAAAAGTGTCAGGTTCAGTGAGGGGTCATTCAAACCATCAAGGGGTAAGAAAAGACCCAGGCCTATTCTTAAAAAGCATGATACAACACATAATGTTACATCTGATGATGATTTTTCATCTACTACAAATGGTGAGGTTTCCTCCAACCAGGCGTCTCCAGTGGCAAAAAGGAAGCAATTCATCCCTTTAGGATCAATAAGCGTAGGGCAGGGAGGAAACACAGGCGCAGACGTGGGTACAACCAGTCTTCAAACATTACTGAAACAAATAACAACACAGTGAATAATGTACTTAACATTTCTTCTATCACACTTACGGATGTACAATATAATGTACTAAATAAAGGCTTGAATTTTGTACCCACATCACCTGTACCTGAACATTTTTTAGTGGATGACATTAATAACTTTTGTAGAACACTTAACCTTAAGCTATTTTTTTCAGATGAATCTCGATCTCAAAGACCTATTGGCTTTAGGTTTGGGAAATCCAAATTTGTACCACCAATGGATAAGCATGTCTCAATATTTAAAGAATGTGTATCAAGGGATTTACATTTTTCCCAAAATTTCACAAGTAGACGTAGTAATCTTAATTCATCTGAACAAGAAGCACTCCTACAATTGCAACACAACAAACACATAGTTATCACTTCAGCGGACAAAGGTGGGGGTATTGTGGTCATAGATTATTTGAAATACAAGGCAGAGGCACTTAAACAGTTATCTCAATCTCAGTTTTACATTAAGATGGTAGTGGATCCCACCTTGAATTTTAAAACTGATATTGATTCATTTATTGATCTAGCTGTAGAGGAAGAGATCATTACCCAACAAGTAGCCACGCGACTTAAGGTACCTGAACCCATGCCACAATACCTATATTTAATACCCAAAATACATAAAGACCTACTGAACCCACCTGGCAGACCTATAGTCTCAGGTCGAGGATCCCTTACTGAACCTTTGTCTGCCTTTTTGACAGAATATTTAAAGCCACTGCTGACTATGGTCAGATCACGTATCCAAGACACTACACAATTTCTGAATATTATCGAAGATTCTCAACTAGAAGAGGACTGGCTGCTATGTACATTAGATGTATCATCCTTATATACAAGCATTCCACACAAAGCTGGTATTGTGGCAGTGACTTATTGGTTAAATCAAGCCAAGTTATATTCCACTGGATTCAATATTTTTTTGATCAAGCTGACGGAATATGTATTACAAAAAAACATCTTTTATTTTGAAGGCAACCCATATTGGCAAATTAAAGGAACAGCAATGGGGGCATCTTTTGCACCCATTTATGCTGATTTGTTTATGGGATATTATGAACAAGCCTTCATATATGATGTCCAGCGGAATATTCATATGGAGCATATGGATATATGGCGGAGGTACTTAGATGATTGCTGGCTGGTGTGGCGGGGGGGTTTGGAAGAATTGTCCAAATTCATTGATTACTTAAACGATAATCCATTTGATATACATTTTACAGTTAACACTGGGTATCACAAAATTGTGTTTCTGGATGTGGCCATTAAAAGATTACCTGACCACACCTTAGCAACATCAATACACAGGAAATTCCCACAATATAATACTTTGCTTCATGCTACCAGTTCCTACCCCCGCCACATTATCAGCAACATCCCAAAGTCCCAATATTTGCGGTTAAAAAGAATATGCTCCATGGAGGTAGAGTATTCTACACAAAAACAGGAACTAACAACCAGATTTGTGGATAGAGGTTATAATCCAGAACATCTAAATAACACGGCCAGCAATATCGAAAATAGTAGAAGATCGGATTTATTACAATATAATAGATCAAAGGATGATGCTACTCAAGACAGACAAGTTATCAGATTAGTCACTACTTATGGTAATAACACATCTTGGTTCAGACAAATTGTTAGTAAATATTGGGACATATTACAATCAAATCCATTTCTCAATGACATTCTCCCTGACACATGTGCTTTTTTGTACCGCAGGGGACGCACTATTCAATCTCAATTAACACATTATAAAAGGTTTACACCAGCAATCAAATTACAAACAACTCTTTTTGGGGATGCCTTAGTGGGTTGTTATCCATGTGGACATTCCAGTGCATGTCAATATATCTGCAAAAGCAAAGAATTCTCTAGTAAAAACACTCCCAAGGTCTTTAATATCAACATCTTTGCAAACCGTAGTTCTGATTGGGTTATTTATTTGGCCCAATGCAGTTGTTCTGCGTCTTATGTTGGGCAGACTTCTAGACCCATCAGAATAAGGATCAGTGAGCATTTAAGTTCTATAAGAAATAGAAGAATCACTAACGCCTTATACAAACATAGCCAACATCACACAGGAGCATCATTTAGGTTTGTTGTTATAGATAAAATTAAATGTCACAGGAATTTCAAGATGGGTTGGCACACCAAACTTAATAATATGGAAAACAAATGGATTACCATCCTTGGGGCTTTTTTTAAGCCAGGATTAAATGAATACGAAGTACATGATGGCACTTACAACAAATAGAATTAATATTGGTGGTGGCCTCAGCAGGGTGGGCCACTGAGAGAAGCTCAGCAGTTATCGGTTTCAGCCTCAGTTTGGGTTACCAATAAATATTGCAATTAGATTGGTATATAACTGAATACTTATGGTATTAGCCTCATACTATTTTTTGGTTCCACTGGGCTTCATGTATTTAAAATTTACTTTGACAATTGAGCCCAAGGAATCACTTATATTTTTGCTGGTTATAATATTGGCAAACAAAGAATTTTCATTAGAATCTTAATAATTTGCATTGACATATAGCCAAACTTAATTTGTCAGGATCTCAGGTATATGTTGATAAACTAGAATGTATTCATTGATTTCTGTATTTGTTCTAAATTTCATTGCAGTATTATCCACTAAAGAAGTTTAGGATTATACCACTTTAAATGAAGGGTATATAAACAGTACCAGGATGTCAAGGTGTTTTGCTTAGTAATTGTTTTGTATTATGTAAAATTCACATTGAAAAAGGCTACACTAGCCGAAACCGGTCTGTGTAATTGCAAGAAAGGTTACTTGTTAGTTACCTTTTGAATAATTAAATATTTGGATTTTAATTCTGCTACTGAGTGTGCTGGTCCCTTTTTGGTTTGTGCTTTGTTGGTTTGGACCGAGCACTCCAGTCCACCATGCATGCCTTGCTTTTTGCGGAAGTACACTAAACACCAAAAGTGTGATCAGAGACTTAGGGACACAGGTGGACAGTGGTCTTACCTTCAATAACCACATCGCCTCAACAGTCAGGAAATCCTTCTATGTGGCACACCTCATCACTAAGGGCTTTTCATCCAGAAAAAAGGAGGTCATTGTCCCACTGTAGCCATCCCTCATTAGACCCATTGCAGAGTACAATGCCCCATTTCGTATGTACCTCACAAGACATCTACAACAGCTGGAAAGGCCGCAGAAATACCTCACTAAAAGAACCACAGGCCTAAAGCAGATGCCCTATACTGACTGTCTAAAAAAACTCCAGCTATACTCTGTGGCATATCATCTACTCAGAGGTGATCTCTGCTTAGCATACAAGGCCATGTCAAACCCTGAGCTGTTGGGCATGCTTCACTTAAAGAAATCCCAATCATCAGAGCCACATGCTCCAGGGATTTAAACCTTGTCATCACAATGAACAAAACATGCTGCAGGGATAGGTTCCTGACCCAGAGATTCCCCATACTCTGGAATAGACTACCCATACATGTCAAGCAGAGTGCCTGCTTGGCCCTCTTCAAAAGGAACCTTGACGATTGGATGGGAGATAGGAAATTCACCCTGGGGATCACGTCAATCACCCTGCTAGACAGAGGTCCAAGGAAGTAAATATTGTGGGAAAAAAATATCCAGGGAATTGTTATGGCTAGACTTGTATAGGCTCTAGGGCCGATAGCCTAGTACCAACCTATGAACCTATGAACAAAGCTATCAAACTCTTTCTGCACAGACTCTGCCCATGTCTTGACCACATGCAGGTGTACTGGGACATATCTAGACTATTGCCCTCTTCACCTTTATTGACTTGAGACACACATATACGTGCTTTCCTACACAGTTATATTATGTAGACAGTGTGGGTGATGGTGATCAGTGATACTTTATTATTCAGAGAAACTGCAACACTCACTATTCCCTACAATATCAGAGTAAACAGTTCAAGGCCAGGGTATAAATGTTTTTATTTCTCAACACAGTGTTCGTATCCAATGTACCTGTGGGAGCAATGATTGTTAGCACTACCTGCTTGTTGCCACACAAAGTTCCAGAATACACATTAGTATTATACACATACATCTCACTCTGTTACTATACACACTCTGTTACTATACACACTCTGGTCACAGCTTGACAGCATGGGGGTGTAGATAGGACATACTTGGCTTATTACACTCCTAACAGTTTCAGGAGTTGCTACAGTGATAGGTTTGTCTTAGGTCTTATCTGTACAGTTGTGGGGTATGATTCTGTATGCAGTCTACTTCTACTCCCAGGATTCAGACCATGGCTGTGTCTGCTACAACTTACAGACTCTCCATCAGAGTTGTGAGTGCTATATAGATATTGCTGTATATCTCCTATCTGATTTATGTCTTATTCTCCTGTGCTTCTACATTCTGACCTTGTATTACAACACTCTTATACAGATTTCCTAGACAGTTATATTTTGTAGGACAGTATGGGCAACAGTGATGAGTAATACCTCATTATTCAGAGCAACTGCATCAGTCACAATGCCATACAATGCCAATGTAAACAGTACCAGTGCAGGGTAACATTTTTGTATTTCTGGGCACAGTGCTGGTATCCGACCGACGTGTGGGAGAAATTTTTGTTAGCACTACCTGAATGTTGCCACACACAGTACCAGATTACACATTGCTATTGCACACATTCATCTCACTCTGTTACTGTACACAGTCTGGCCACAGCTTGACAACATGGGGATGTAAATGGGACATATGTGGCTTCTTACTCTCATAAGATTTTTGGGGAGTTCCTAGTGTGCCAGCATTGTTCTTATAGATGTGTGTCAATCAGTTGTATTTCCTGTTTGCTGCCTATACATCTGGGATTACCCCACAGATTTCACAGGGGGACAGGCACCAGATATGAACCACCTTACTGGACATTCTGGACATATCTGTACAGTTGTGGGGTATGATTCTGTATACAGACTACTAGACTACTCCCACTGCCAGGATTCGAACCATGGCTGTGTGTGCTAAAAATACAACAGTTCACATCTCAGTTGCATGTGCTATTCAGGTTTTGTTGTCTACCTTTTCCCTGTTTTCTGTCTCTGTGTCTCTCAGTTGTACTAAATGGCCTCTGGGGATTATACCAGTCTTATACAAGCATTCCTACACATTCTATTAATGGTGCACAGTGTGGGTAACAGTGTTTAATATAACAGCACTATTACGTGATTGCAAATCTACATTACCATATGATACCAGAGTATACACATGCAGTCCAGCAGTTAGAACTTTATTGACAGGCTATTATGCTTTATTTACATACAAACTATATGAGACTCTTCCTGCCATGTTCTCCAGTGTATGCAGTACTTGCCTTGAACAATACAGGTTTTATACAGGCAATTAATTTACTAATACTTTTTGTTTTATTTCCTATGACAGTAAATGCATGAGTATTACTGACCTGCCTCACATCGCAACCTCACCAGGCAACCTACGTGGGCCTCCTGGTTCATGGCCTGCTCCATTGCAGCTGTGGGGGACATAAGAGGAATGTTTAGCCATACCTATCCACGATATACATGAGCTGGCAATTATTAGACACATAGTGTGGTGATACTTACACACAGCTGGGACATCCCCTGCCACTCTAGCCTCTTCGATCTACTGCTCCAAGAGGTTCCCCTTACTCCGCTTCAGGTCGACATAGTGATGCCTGACCTGTTCACTAGTTTGGGGTATGCCAGTGACACTAGTGAGGTCACGGGTAAGATGGTCCCAGGCCTCCACCTTATATTGGGAGCCCTGGTACTGACCCTGCAGCAGTCTCTGCTCATGGTCTTTGACAAGGAGTCCTGCCATGACTCGGGACTCCTGGATGCAACAGTGCTGTAACCGAAAGTGCACACCTTCTCCCCTTACTGCCATAGTACCTGCAAGGGGAAGCTACAACCAGTTATAAGATGTATTCCCACCTGTTGGGTTTAAGTAGGGCCGATTTCCCACACTTTTCCATGATTGGCCAGTTTTGGAAAGGCTAAGCTATAGGCAAACCTGCTTACCTAAGGATGGCATTGTTTAAAGGGGTATACCACTGGACACACTGAGTTAGCTGTTCTACAAATTGCTTACACCTCCTAAGCTGGCCTGTACAATACTTAGTGTTGCTTACATTAGACTTTGCATTATATTTTCTTTTTGGCATTGATTTCTTATTCATTACATGTTATATGTATGCCTGGCATCCATGATTCATGTGTATGTACTCTGTATGGGGACCTTGTGTTTTATTGGGGACTTCAACACTCTATTACAATTATACCTCACTTCTAGGCTTACTGCTGTACTCTAGTTCACATATTTATGTTATGTAGTCGGTTATGGAACATATGACTGTATACTGATTCCTTTCACAGGTTCAGTTTGATTTTACTATAGTGAGGACTTGTTTGGTGATACCTCATTCTTCTGTACTGTTGTGGTGGCTTGGTGGTAACTGCTGTGACTATAGTATGTAGGGTCCTGGGTTCAAAATCTGCAAGGCTGTTTATTTTGTTGCTGGACAAAAGAAGGGCCATTAGATACAGAGTGATTAAGGCACTTTTGAGCAGCTGTAAGCGGGTTTGCACAAGGGTAAGCAATTCTAACCCTGGTTAAATATGCTTACAAAGAGTTAGCTTCAGTATTGCTTAACCTGTATGTACATTGCTTACCCCCATGCAAATGGGCTAAAACTCACTTACTAGTGTTTAAATATGCTTACTACTGCTTATTGGTGCTTACACTTGCTTACTAGTGCTTACTTCTGCTTACAATTGCACTGATTTAGACAGTAATATCGAATGGTTCTTGGATAGGTGGGGGATTTGGAAGCTGCATGGAGCTGTCATTCATTACACATTTTACCTTCCATTTGTATCCATGATTCTTGTGTACATACACTGTATGGGGCACATGTGCTTATCTGGGGACTTTGCAACATTATGACACTGACACCTCATATGTGCATTTAATGCAGTACTCCAGTTCACATTTAAATGTTATTTTAGTAGGTTATACAACAACATGTTCATAAACTGATTTCACATGGAAAATGTAATGTGCTGCAGTGGGACTCGAACTGGGAATTCCTGCTCGTAAGGCGAATGCTCTGCCTACTACACTATTGCTATACTGCTTCATTTGCATATATCTTCCTTGTTATCCTCTTCAGCCATTTAAGCTGCATTAACCGTAGCTAAGCGATGGGCACATCCGCTCACCTATGGTTAGCTTTAATCGGAGCTTTAATAAAAAAAAGGGTTTGTTCATTTTATTTGTATTTATGAGCTGTTGTTCACAAGGGGGAATGTTGGTGGGGATATGCAGACACCTATGAGCAGACTTGCTCATTTCTTAGGCCTTTCTGCTGTTCTGCATTGCGGAGGCGTGTATATTCTGAGAGCTCTGCTCTCAGACACGCTCCCTGCACTCTTACACACTCCATGTACGATTAGGAGCTCAGGTAGTGTGTCTCATTAATATGAATGGCACGCTGCCATCCTGCTCCTAAATGGACACTTTTGCACAGGACTAAGCTAGTCCTACATGGAAGATTAGTAAATCCGGGGGATTGTTTAATTACTCTCTTCTTGCAAGTTAAGTCAGATTTACAAAGGGTCGTCACACAGGGTTCATCTGAAGGCATGCAGTGCCAAATATTTCTTATCCTGGGCATGTGTAGTTGTGATTCTCTTTGGAAGCTGATGTAAAAATCATACCACCCTAGAAGTTTTGAGCTGTACTTCATTTGCATACAGTAACTAATGTTGAGTCAACGCCTTCATTTGCATACAGTAACTAATGTTGAGTCTACGCCTTCTTTTGGAATCATCAGTGTTTTTATATTCAGTGATGCAGTTTTAATAAGATAGAGCTTGTTCATCTAAATTTTATTCACAGATTTAATCAACTTAACTTTTACCTGCAATTAATCCATCTTTATTATATAGCATGTCATAAATAGTTGAGCTGCTACTGGTATTTGAATTTGTGGTAAGTGCTGGATTCATATCAAAATGTTGTGAATCAGTCTTTTGACAAAATATTCTGTTGCTTCTTACCAGATTAACAAAGTATTGTCCAGTCCTGACCATGTTTGATCCTGTCACCCCTCTACCTTTAAAACTAATTCTGAGGCCTTTATTTCTACTAACATTTCATAACTAAAACATTTAATCTGCATTAGTCTGATATAAAAACATAAAAGGACACAGTCAACTCCCTTCTCTCCAATCTCAAGTAAAAGGAATATATGCTCAGTTATTTCAAGGTTTATGTAGAGCTGATTCCTTCACATTCAGGACTATTCTTTGCCTCCCATCTAGTATTCTGCAACCATTCTTATCTTTGCATAAACCTCATGCTGATGTGGGGCAATCTGGGTAGTACTTTGGTATGCACTATTACACAGTGCCATCCATCACTATTATGTTTCTTAATCTGATTAAGCTGTTTATACTTCCTTTAGAAGTTTTCTCATTTAAAAGTTTGTAGCTAATTCACTAAATCATAAGTTTTACATTTTTACTCATTTGAAATGTGTGTTTGTAAAGACAAAAGGAAAGATTCACAGGGGATATTATATACACAAAGCATGGTCATTAATGACTTGAACATAGGTTTTAAATGAGATTTTAACTGATTCTGTTATGGAAAGCATAAAATATTTTATAAATTGTTCATATCAAGTCCTGTTATGAGTGTTAAGTAGGACTTGAATTTGTTAGCTTACCGTCTGTTAGAATTTTTTTATATATGTTCCAATTCTGTTTCCTTTTTATTACACCATTTTTGCATTTTTTTGTTCTATGAAACAGTTTATTGTAGCAAGAGAGAAGAACTGTAATGCAGGCAACTTATTTGGTTATTAATGAATGTAGTCTGCTGTTACAAAAGTTAAACGACAAGTGGGTGTATGATGAGACTGCATCTTATCTAGCCAATCCAAACTACCTTAACATGTTATTTATTAAACTGTAATCAGATCTATACATTTTTTGTAAGAGGTGAGTCTTACGATATGCCTGTGAGCACTGAGTAACACTAAAATGTGCTACTCGTTGCGTCTTACCATATAGTTTAGGACACTTAAGTAAGGTGTATCTAAACTATAATGAAGCAAAGTCATATAAGGAATGTTTACATCCTGATTAGAAAATTGAACAAGCTGGATCTATCCGTGTATTAATAAATTTAGAAATGTGCTCTCTCTTCATCTTGAAGAGATATATAACTCAAAATCTACTTTGGGAAAGTTAAGGTCTTTCATTAAAACAGATGTGGGTTGGTCTAAACCACTTTTGAAAAAAAAAAAATTTCCTCAACGCATTAACACCTATGTGGTATGGAATGTTTCATCTCATAGAGACTGCACGCATCTCTGCATTGCACAGCAATTTCTGAAAAATCAGCTTATAAAGTATAATATAATCAAGGGTATTCTACTGCAGGACATCCTTCTTCTTCTTCTTCTTTCAGCTGCTCCTGTTAGGGGTTGCCACAGCAGATCAACTGTTTCCATTTCTTCCTGTCCTCTGCATCTTGCTCTGTCACACCAACCACCTGCATGTCCTCTCTCACCACATCCATAAACCTTATCTTAGGCCTTCCTCTTTTCCTGTTACCTAGCTGCTTCATCCTTAGCATATTTTTCCCAATATACTCTGCATCCCTCCTCAGCACATGTCCAAACCAACATAATCTTGCCTCTCTGGCTTTGTCTCCAAACCTTCCAATCTGGGCTGACCCTCTAATATACTTATTCCTAATCCTGTCCATCCTTGTCACACCCAGTGCAAATCTTAACATCTTCAAATCTGCCACGTCAAGCTCTGACACCTGCCTTTTTGTCAATGCCACTGTCTCTAACCCATATAACATAGCTGGTCTCACAACCCTCTTGCAGACATTCCCTTTCACTCTTACTGGTACTCGTCTGTCACAAATCACTCCTGACACTCTTCTCTACCCACTCCATCCTGCCTGTACTCTCTTCTTCACCTCTCTTCCATACTCACCATTGCTCTGAACTGTTGATCCCAAGTATTTAAACACATCCACCTTCACCACCTCTACTCCCTGCATCCTCACCATTCCTCTATTCTATACTACAGGACATCCTAGATTAACAAAATTAGTGTATTTTTATTAAGAAATCCTTACCCTGTTTATATCTGTCTATAATAAGCTGGTAAGTCACTGAGTTAAAAAGTCAGAACAAAGATAGGTCTGGACACCATAGAGAGCTATGGTTGTTAAATGGAGTTATACAAAAAAGGTGCTATAGGCTTGAATGAGTTTGGGCTTCTAGAAACACTTGCAACAGTGGTATCCCTGTTTTAAATTGTGATCTCATCATCAAAACATCAGCTTCTGTCCAGTATAACACATGTGCAGACTTAAACATGCACACTTTAAGGGCTCTATTCATAATGATGACATGCAGTGAAGCAGGACTAATACATCTATATCTGTATAGCAAAGCCTTGAGTGATTCATAAAAATGTGAACAGAATGGGACAAGACCATACACATGTATTAGTTCTACAGTGTTAACACTGCAATCCATACATGGCGTACATATACAAATGATCCCTTCTCAATCATACACCATTCATGATGGCAACACCATCAGAGTATCACTTGGTCATGACTGGGTAATATACAGGACAGCAGCTGTGCACACTTAAATGATGCTGTACCTCTCAACATAAGGATCTCCCTCCCCTGCTAATATGTTAATCAACTAACAGTTCACAGCAATATGATATATCTATCACCCAACAAAGAAAAAAGAACTCCATTCCATGGGAGGAAAAGCCCTACCAGCAGTGTAGTCAACAATGGTTTAGACAACATTACTCTCATAGACAATCTTTTCCTACCACCAAACCTTGATTCTGGCAACATACCACAGCATCAGATTCCCTCATTAACATAATAAGATAGTGAACTCTGATACACACTCATGCTTAACAAATGTGATTTCTTAATGAATCATAGTGAGAAATGGTGGTAACATAGCTCAGTGCACTGCTGTACTGGTGTAAGGCAGCATGTAAAGGTACAGTATGCCCAGCCAGTAGCCACACTTTTCTCCTTGGTAAACCATACTGTACCAGTACACGCTGCCTAGTAGCTCCACATAGCTGCTCAATAAACCATAAATGTATTCAGACAGTCTGTCTTGTAGTCACATATATCTGGGTGGTAAACCATTCTATCTCACTACAGATGGCAGAAAGTCTTTTTTTTATTAGATGCAACTTGTATTAAATGACCTCATAACACAATGCTTATATAATGCAGAGGGCATGTCCTAGTCATATATACTGTCTGCATATTTAATCCCACACCACTGCCAACAGAATTTTAAGTGATGGAACCAGAAATATTGTGTTTCATTCCCACCAATGGTTCCAGTTAGTGTACAACAGTTCCAGTTGGTGTACAACAGACAATTGGCTATAAGGATGTATGGCAAATGTGAACTGTTATTTCAAGTAATAGCCAACCCCTCCTGTGACACCCCACCACTGGCCCAGTAATCAAGGAGCCTCAATCCTTACATCTGGCAGCAGTGGGGGATGTATATTGGGAGGATGACAGGTACACACACACAGTATTTTAAGATGTATGAAGTGCAATTTCCCTTAAGAGCACACAAAGACTACAGTCAGTTCAGAGCTGGTTCCTCCCTCTTTCTCCACATCCCCAATAAGACTCCCCACTGGCACAGCTATAGAGTTGCGATCTCAGCTGAGTGGCCAAGCCAAGACCTCCAACATTCTCTTTGTCCAACCAGTGCTTCATGCCCCTGCCCAAGTAGCTGACACACACACTCTTGGAGATTTGTTTTACACACACACACACACACACACACACACACACACACACACAGACACACACACACACACCTGGACAAGGCTGACACAGGTTTACTAGCTATACCCCCTTCTGTCCAGACTATAAGGTAGTTATTACTGCCACCAGCCACCTCTTTATCAGCTACGTTAAGGCCCTTAACAAAGGGTGTCCTATCATACTGTGTAATCTTACTTTCAAAACAGATGGTAGTTTGACCAAGAGCTAGGCTATTACATGTGGCCCACAGTATCACCAAATAAATATACAAGTACTCTCAGAACTTAGATATCTATAGAAAGATCAGCCACAATGAAAGGTTTAAATATATTTAATAATAAATAATAAAAGAACAAGAAAATACTCAGTATATATTTACAGTTATATCAGAGTTCAAAATTACAGGAAATATTAAAAAAAAATTGCAGGATAGTCTCAAATAAATAAAGAAAAATATCTAAGCTAAGCTTTGCTATATTTCTGACTATATCAAAGAGAATTATTATACCTATACATTAGTGCACTTAATTAGAGCAGGAAGGCAAGTGTGTGGTGAATACAGAATGCTCAGCCTCACTCTCAAAGACTTCTAAAATTACTATCTCAAATATTACTGCTGGGATAACTTGTAGAATGACATCATTTCTTGTCATCCCCCTCTATCACAGGTAAAATCCCCACTACTGAAAGCTAGCAGTATTTATCATCTATCAGTGAAAATATATGCACAAGGACTTTTCCTCATATCTTTGCAGATCCTGGAAGTCATCATCAAGGTAATACAGAAAACTTCTCAGCACAGACATCATGTCTGTTGCTGCACCAAAACTAAAAGCTAACATTTTTTATGGCCCGGCCATAAAGTGATTTAATTTCAGCTATTTTACAGATGTTTTGCAAGTTAACCTTCTGTATTCCAGTTTCCCCTGTTAAAATATATACATTTAAACAGGTATAATAGTGTATGCACATTCAAGGGTGCCCGCAGGCAGGTGCAAGAGGGTGCAATTGCACCACCCTGTAACTGGCTGGCTGAGAGATTCATTTTTTTAGGGTGTTCTTCTTTAAGAATGCCCTTTATTAGGGCATTCCTCTTTAAGAATGCCCTTTGCATAGAGTCGCACAGACAGACATGGTGTTTGCAACTTGTTTACGTCTTCTCTGTCAGTGCAACCGATGGATTACGTCTTAATTTTCCGCATGGAATTTGAATTCCAGGACATGTTTGGACTACGGATGAATGTACAACTGAGAGGTAGGTGTGTGCTTGTGTATTTTAAGTGTTTAAGGGGTGTGTGTAAGAAATAGGTAAGTAGGTAGGGGTGTGTGGATGTAAGCAGTAGGTAGGGATGTGTATGTGTATATGTAAGAAGTAGGTAGGGGTGTGTATGCGTTTATTTAAGAAGTAGGTATGGGTGTGTGTGTTTATGTAAGAAGTAGGTAGTTGTGCGTGTGTGTGTGTGTGTGTGTGTGTGTGTGTGTGTGTGTGTGTAAATAGTCGGTAGATGTGTGTGTGTGTGTGTGTGTGTGTGTGTGTGTGTGTGTGTGTGTGTGTGTGTGTGTGTGTGTGTGTGTGTGTGTGTGTGTATCTGTATGAGGGAGGTAGGGGTGCCTGACACCTTAAAAATAAAAATAAATAAGTCTGTCTTCTCAAGCCTTGCATTCCTTTCTAAAAAGAAGCTCGTGGAACAAGTAAGTGTTAAACAGTCCCACATGCTTATTAGCAAAACTGTGTACTGAGGTCATAGAAGCAACAAGTAGATCAGGACAGCGCGTGCCTGTATGAGGAGGGAAGCCATTCCTTGAAGTTTTAACTCTAATTCAATTTTTATTGGTTGCAGGTGTTTTGGCAGGCTTCTTTGAATTACCAATAAATACAGCTGCAGCATACCATATTCTTTGTGGCCTGTGTTTGTATTATGGTATTGTTGCCAACAGTTGATTGCATTATTTGTCTGTTTATGCACTTTTGTGCAATGCTGCTATTTCCTTTTAAGTATTTCTGGTGTCAGAAGGGACTCTACATTTTAGATGTTTTTTATTTACTTATTTTTCTCTTGGCTTTTGTTATCTTAGTGCCTCTTTGCTTCTGTTGCCTGTGTAAAACTCCACCATAATCAGGTGAAAAGTAAACGGTAGCAGCAACAACACATGACAGAAGCAAGCTTGCATTAGCTGATGCCCCTTTTGTCTTTAGCTACTCAATTTAATGTCCTTCATTGTTGCTAAGTGAGGTTCTCATAGGTGTGTGTAGGCGATACATGTCGATATATATGTTTTGTATGCATTCTTTTGTAGTTTTACTGTGGAAAAAGATAATTTCCTTTCTCAGTTTGTCTGTTGCTTACACTTATATATATATATATATATATATAAATATATATATATATATATATATATATATATATATATATATATAAATACTTTCAAAGTGTGTGTGCCCAGTCATAAGAATCAATCTGACTGCCCCTTATGATAACAAATTTAACAATAGTAAGATGAAGGTGTTATATTCTGGGAAGATAGAGGGTGGTGGTGCCAGCATATTTATTTATGTATGCATGTATTCATTTATTTTAGGAAAACTGTGGAACTTCTTAAGGTGGGGAGGGAGTGCTCTGCATTAAAATGGCTTGGTAGTAAAACGTTTGTGTGTGTGTATGTATATTATAGTGCAGTGGTGCAGTGTGTCGTTTGTCTAGCAGCAGTTTATTGACCTTATTATGTTTAGTATGAAGTTTCTTTGCTTATTTTGCTAGATAGGCAATACTTGGGGGGAGGGGGCAGCACGCTATAAAACACTCATGTGCATAGTCCCATTCTGCTTATGCTCATTACGAATTTGGTCTCCCAAATAGCTATCTGAAAGTAATTTAGTCTTATCTATTATTTAGTTTTGGTTCTACAGTGCAAGTAATGTGTTTGTGGAATAGTTATTGGTACCAATCAGATAAGCATTAAATATTTATTTTGTCTGGAAAAGTGAACTATTTCTGAATGTAATATTTGTTTCCCTGTAATATCTACATGGAATCTGGCCTTGATTGTATTTCAGGAAGGTGAAGAATCATGGATATTAGTTATTCTGAATATGTTACTTCTACTAATTCATCTGTTTTCACTGGCTTTGTTCTGGTGGAAAGACTCCACTTTCTGCATCAGAAAATGTAGTATAATTTTATTTATTTACTTTTGTTGAGTGGGGTTATCTGACTGATGTGACACACTTATTTAGCAGACAGTGGAGTCACCAGTTAATAGGATATTTGGGGTTATCAGGTTACAATACCTGCATTATCAATACTTGCTCTGGTCACATCATCTTCAGTGGCACTATTTGCTAGATTATCATAACACATATGTAAGCCATGCCACCATGAAAAGGGTTGGCATAGATGATCAGACATCACTCCCAGGCATGTCTTACCTACTTCCACTATCACAGGTGCACTACAAGAATGTACAGCTGAATGTACACTGCTGTCTTTTCACACCTGCTGTCAGAGCAGCTGTAGGTGGTCCTCTTTCTACAGCCCCCCTCTGTTTGTCTACTTTCCACACACTCCAGATGTTTCCTTTCTATACTGCACCCCCCTCACCTCTGAACATTCATGGATCCATCACATGTTTGTGTGTGTGTGTGTGTGTGTGTGTGTGTGTGTGTGTGTGTGTGTGTGTGTGTGTGTGTGTGTATGTGTATGCAAGAGGGAGGTAGGAGTGTGAGTAAGGGGGGGGGGGGTCATGCCTCGGCTCACAAATATCTGAATTTTTGTCTCATATTTTCAGTTTGTTTCTCATAAAATTGTGTTTTTCTAGCAAATCATTGACGACTGAAGTCAGAAAATAATGGCAGACATTTGAGCTTTAGACTTCATATCTTTCAGAAAATGCATACTAATGAAATACTTGTTCTATCCACTTTCTAAGGGGATGGGGGGGGTGTATGTGTGTGTCATACCTCTCAAATGTACAGATTTTTACAGAATGTCCAGAGTTTTGCCTTATATTTTTCATCTGTTACGCATAAAAATTCTGTTTTTGACAAATCACTGAGATGAGCTAAGGATTTAAGTTTCTAAATAATGACATGCATTTGAGTTTCAGACTCAATATCCTTCAGAAAATGCATTCTAGCACAAATCCTGTTCTAGCTACTTTCTAAATGTGTCCCTAGTTTGGCGCCTTTGTGTTTGTGTGTGTATGTAAGTATAAGAGGGAGGTAGCGTACCCCCTCAGCTGTCCAGGTTTTTGTAGAATATTCCTCCTTAAAAAGATTGGAGTTGCTAAATAATGACAGACATTTGAGTTTTAGACATCATATCCCTTAGAAAAATGCATACTAATACAAATCCTGTTGTTCTAGCAATTTTCTAAGTTCATGAGAGAAATATTTATAATCTGTCCCTATTTATTTTAGGCTTTGTCCAGATTTCTTGCACTGAGATATTGAGGTGTGTGTGTGTGTGTGTGTGTGTAAGAAAGTTAAACACCCTAGTTAGCATTAGCAGGTGGAATTAATTTTATTTAATTTCATTTTTATGGACTTGAGTTTCAATGTGAGAGAAGTTTACTGCTGCTCATGCTGTCTGCTTAAAATGTACAACTGTTTTGTTCAGCAAATGGTATCACTGTTATTGCATAGAATTTTACAGCAGTTTTAGTAACACAGCAGGTAGAATACTTGCATCTATGGTACAGAGATACAGAGGGCAGTAGGTTCTGCTCCCACAGCATGCAGACTTGTATTTTAAGGGGGTGGGGTACTGTAGACCTGAGCCTCCTTTGGAGGAGGTGCCTAGTAACTATGAACTTGTTTTTCAACTTGCCACCCATTCCTTATTGTAATATACCAGCTTACCATTTTTTTATTGTAACATAGGCAATTTATTCTTCAAGGGCAGAAAGCACTGAAGTTGTAGATAAATCAGTGAAATGTAAAGTTGTTTTCTTCATTAGTTTCAGATCTCTTTAATGTGGAATTATTCAGATGACTTTTACTACTGCAGAGATTGTGCATATTGACTGATATTAGTGGATTGTAATGACAGATGTTCAAGTGTCCTTTTATGATTGAAATGAAATTGGGCAGTTTGTCATTATTGGTTCATTTGTTTTATTTTATTGCTCACTGGCAAAATGTTTAAAACTATAAATTTAACATACACTCTATAAAGTGGCACTGTACACACACACACACACACACACACACACACACACACACACACACACACACACACACACACACACACACACACTCCTCCTATGGCCAGTTCAGAATGTCCAATCCACCTACTGCATGTCTTTGGAATGTGAGAGGAAACAGGAGCACCTGGAGGAAACCCATGTGAACAGAGGGAGGACATGCATACTCCACACAGAAGGCACCCCATCTGAGAATCAAATCAAGGAACCTCTTGATGTGAGGCGACAATGATAGCCACAAAAAATACTTATATCAATCATCATTCAAAAAATAAGCAAATAATCCACAGTTGCAGTATGAATTGAAATATAATTTTAAACAGACAATGCTCAGAAGACAGAAGTTGTATTAGTTAATTAGTCTGCACTTGCTGTTACTAAAGAAGTGATCTGTGGCCTTACTACTCAGCTGTTAGAATCAGGCTCTAAGCTCTGTCCAAATGGTATGTTCTAATAGGCAGACTGAAGTAATGCCCTTAATTGACTGAAGTGAATTAACATTCTGTCTCTATATGCTGCAAAGAGTATTTCTTGTGACTGTTGTTTTGATATAAATGTTGAGCTTTCTTCTTTCTACAGCTACATGAGGCAAGTCAGAGTTCAGATAATGAAATGAAATTTGTCTCAACATCTTGAAGCAGCATTTTTGCAAGAGTACAAATATTTGTGAAACAAGGGTTTAATTTCAGTTTGAAAATATATTGCATTTTCACAAAGGCAAATACAATTATATATACCGGTTTACAAATTTTTTCACATATTGCGTTTTATTGAAAATGCCATTACAATGTAGCTTGTTTTAGCTTTTAAACAATTACAGTTTTAAACTTGTTGACCAGCACACTGACTGATACATAAACACATTAAATTAAATCCAACAAACAGGGGAGGCTACACCCATCATACCCCCCTACTTATATATACCAACTCTGGGATTGCACTACAGTGGAGAAAAGGGCAAATTTCCATATGATGGCAACTAGCTTCCTTACCTTGGAAAAAATGTTCGCTGATTTGAACGTTCGATGAAGGGAACTTCGATGATGTTGGTTCTATGAATAGCAGTTCGATATAAGTAGATTTCAATAAATTGATATAGACTCAGATTATTCAGATTGCTTTTACTTAGAAATGTTTCATATTTGACTCAGCATATGTTATCAAGTTGTTAATAGGTTCATAGGTTCATAGGTAGGTACTGGGCTATCTGCCCAAAGGCATATATTAGCCCAGCCAGGTTGTGTGGTATTCACCGCCCCTTTGGTTAGTTCCCTAGGCCCTTGATCTAAAAGTTAGTACCCTTGGCCTCTATCTAGTAGAGCTGTTGTTATGATCCCTGGTGTGAACTTTCTGTTACCCATCCACTCGTCAAGGTTCCTCTTGAAGAGTGATAGTGAGTGGCTCTGTCTTATGTAGATTGGGACCTTGTTCCATAGCAAGGGAAGTTTTTGCAAAGGGAATCTATCCCTCCAGCATGTTCTATTCATTGTTGTGCTGAGGTTTATATCCCTAGAGCATGTAGCTCGAGTGGATTTGGTTTTGCTAAGATGGAGCATGTTCAACAGTTCTGGGTTGGACATGGCTCTGTATGTTAGACAGAGATTGCCTCTGAGAAGGCGGTATGCAACAGAAAAAAGCCTTAGTTTTTTCAATCATGCTGCATAGGGCAACTGTTTGAGGCCAGTAATCCTCTTAGTGAGGTACCTCTGTGGTCTCTCCAGCTGCTGGAGATGCCTAGCTAGGTACATTCCAATTGGTGCATTGTACTCAATAATGGGTCTGATGAGGGAAGAGTAGAGGGGCACCACTACATCCTTAGATTTTGATGCAAACCCTTTCGTGATCAGATGGGTCACATAGAAGGATTTTCTAACCACCTTGGCAACATGGTTATCAAAGGAAAGCTGACTATCTACTTGGGTCCCTAGATCCCTTATTACTACTTCAGATTTCAGGGGGTTACCTCCTATGTTGTAGTTTGAGGGTACTCTGTTTTTTCCAAAGGAGATTACTACGCATTTTTTAGCATTTACCTTGAGACCATGGCTTTGACACCATGCATCAGTCTCATTAAGGCCCTTCTAGAGGATATCCATGTCGGCCGGAGACTCTATTATAGCACCCTGCTTGCAGTTGTCCGCACACTTGGTCAGCCACATCCCTTCAGTGCTTGCCTGTACTTCTGAGAAGTATATGCCAAACAGGAGGGGCCCCAGGACAGAGCCCTGAGGCACACCGCTCATTACTGGTCTGGATTCGGACATAGATCCCGCTACTCTTACTTTGTTGGATCTGTCTGAGAGCCAGTTTGTGATCCATCTCGTGACGTAAGGGTTTATGCCCAAGTTGGTGAATTTACCAATAATACCCAAATGGGAATGGTGTCAAATGCTTTAGCAAGGTCAAGGTAAGCTGTGTGTACCTCCTTTCCCTTATCTATAGCCTGAGTAACTGTCTCAAAGAAGTCCACCAGGTTCATGAGGCATGATCTGCCCTTGACGAAGCTGAACTGTGTGGGGTCAAGTGTTTAGAGGTTCCCAATCTTTCCATTTATGATTTCCATAATGATTCGCTCCATTGCCTTAGAGATCAGACTGGTCAGGCTCAGGCTTATTGGTCGGTAGTTCCCAGGGTCGGTTGTGGGCCCACCCTTGTGCAGCGGAACCACTGTTGCTGTGCGCCATTCTATGGGCACATATCCTGTCGAGAGGCTGAGACTGAACAGGGTATTCAGATGCGGGGTTAATTCATTTTGGAGCTCGCGTATGACACAGCCCGGGACACCATCTGGTCCCATGGAGGCAGTGTTTTTAGCTTTAGATAGAGCCTTGTTAACCAATGTATCAGTAATAATTGGAGTTACACAATCCACTGGAATAGTAATAGGCCCTGTAGGTGGTGGTGGGGGGGGGGGGGTTTGCAGTGAACCTGTCAGCCAAGATGTTGGCAATGTCAGTGGGGTCATAATACTTATTATGCTCTCATAAATACCTCTATTTAAACTATGAGATATGTGTCTAGGTCTTATATTATGATGTTAGGGATCTTTATACAGTTTTTAAGTAGTTCATTCAATCTACCAACAAAGTTCATGTAATTTATTTCTTCATAACACTAAGGGATATACACAGTCAACAAAATGGCTTTGACTGCTGCTGGGCTGAGGGTGTGGCTATATGTGGATGAAAGTGCCTTATGCTCTTGTCACCTCATTTTTAATGTCTTTAATGTGACTTTGTAAGACTAGTTTGCCTGTGTGAATTAAGTTGGAATACTTTGGCTACTGTGTGTTTGTGTGAAACTAATCTGAAATATGTGACTTTGGTCAATATTATTATTATTATCATTACTTCTGTAACACAAATGTCTGAGAAGGATGCAGTCAACAACATAGGTATAATTGCTGGGTTTGAGAATTTATGTAGATAAAAAATGACTAACTGTGAGTTGGCAAACTTAAAACATCAGACTGTCTTTACAGGAATAGTGTACATTTGTGTAAAGCGAATTGGAGTACTGTACTGTGGCTGATTTTATCACAGATGTGGTGTATACACAGTCAATAAAGTAGTTGTAATTGTTCAGTACAGATATCAGTGGATTAAATGACAGTGGTTTGGCTGGCCTTTTATGGTTGAAATGCTCTAAAATGCATATTTTTGTCATTATTGGTTGATATGTTTTGTTTCACTGCTTACTATAAAAACTGTTCAAAAGTCCAAATTTAAAACACACCTTAACAAATGTTGTTGTAGTAAACAAGAAATATAAGTTAAAACAATCAGGAAGATGAACACAATACATGCATTTTTGCATAATCCTAAAATTGTGTACCAGGGGGTGCATGGTTTGAAAACAGCCTGGGGCCCAAGGTGCACTTAATCTACCCCTAATCCCACAGTAGTTATGGTATAACAGAAGTATCATCATTTGATCCATGCTCTTTGGATATGAGCCTTGGTTTCCTTGTTTTGTTAACTGCTGTCAGTATGTTTATTATTTGGCCGTGAATGAACTGGTCAGCATGAAGTCTATGGGTTTAATGTTAATATTAACTGAGAATTTGTTTTTAATTTAGCTTGTATACAGGTATGAAATGCACAGTTAGGCTACACCAGGTCTGCCTGGTTCTTAGTTCTGACGAGGAAGGCTATGAGTTGTTAATGAGATGCTTCTGTAGTGCAGTGTTTGAGTCATCTAACCTTCATTTGATTGCTATGCATGACTCTGCATAAGTCCCTTCACCAGACAGTGCTCCATGGCTGCCCCTGAAAAGTGACACGTATCCAGTAGGCTGTCTCAAGCTGTTAGCAAATGTGCTGCACATCTGACTTTTGAATTCCTGTACCTTTCACATAGCCACTAATATGTGCTTCACTATATTCTGTTTGGCTATGAATCACAACATATCTCTTGTAGTCTGATGGGTTGCCAGATGGATTTTCAATCAGTGTGAGTTTCAGAAGAAGAGAAGTTTCTTGTTTTCAGTTTGAGACTGTTTTGTTTATGAAATGTCTGTCAGTGTCTTTGCTGTAAAATATGAAATAAAAGTTAGAAAAAAACAGTACGAACCGTGACGAGTTTGAACATTTGTTCTTGTAATTGGAGAGAGACAATCATGTAATGGAATATCAGCATAGCTGCTGGGGGATAGGGTCCAGTCCATTATCCTGCCTAAGGACTCATTTGACCATGATCCTGCTCTGCATGGAAGTTCAGATGTCAAGCCTTTGGACTGCTTAAATATAAATGGGAAATCGAATGGACATACAGTTGCTCCCTTATTTGACTTTATGCTTTGGATTGTTAAAACATGAGATTGAATCAGCCTGTCAGGTGATCCTAATCTCTTTATTTACCTGCCAGGTGATCCTAATCTCTTTATTTACCTGCCAGGTGATCCTAATCTCTTTATTTACCTGCCATAATACATCCCATTTCCTAATATTTAGAAAAAAAAATAGCTGACTTGGTAATAAATGATGTATGATAAAAGTTGATTGTCTACAACAAAATACATCAATGACCACAGAAATATATAATATACAACCTATTATAAACAATGTAGTTTAGTAATAAAATACTGTTTCAGCAGACAGAGAATAAATGTGAATCTTAGTCGTTCGGTGAGCAGATCAACCGATGAAGTTTTTATTATCTATGGTTTGATAAAGGAAAATGACCTGAGCTTTGTGGTGAACTGAGTTAACCTGATGCTTGGAAACACTGTAATAATGACCTGTTTTATACACACACGAGACACAGCAGGAAATGAGATTGGAATAGTTAAAAAATAAAAAGTTGGTAAATACTCTCCATGGCACACAACCTTGGAATGCAGTGAAATCAAATGAATGACTCATGCCACTGTGCTCTTAGCAGCTGATATATTTTTTGCATGACAAAGTAGGCTGCATATTGGAACACATTATGTGCTTGCATGTGGCTAAAATCAAAAGTTGGCTAGCTGCAGAATGCTTCATAAATCAAAAGACGTGCTTAGGTTCAGTGGGAAAAGTGCCAATGCAATGAAACTACAAGAAAAATAAATGGAAACCACTTAACCATTCTAAGGTCTGTTAGAAGATACCACAGCAAAACATGACTAATGACTAATGATCTATATGAAGCATTTTAAATAGAGGTACAAAGAGCAAAGACATTGTTTATTCATTATAATAAGTACATGCTTTGCTGCCAGTACATGTCCTTTCCATAGATTCTGTCTTTACATCTATAAAATGCAGCTTGAATATACATTTAGGTGCTGTAATAAAATGACATAAGAAAAAAGTATAATTTATTAGATGACTTTATATTCAACATAACTAAATATATGAACTAGAAGTCACTGCATGTTTTAACCTACCTTATAAAAATGTCTATAGTAGGGAAGCTAAATTATATAAAGTGGATAGCTAAAAAAAAGGAAAAATACCCTTAATAAGGTCTTGACAAATGAATGTAATGCATTGTGCTGAATAGTTCTTCATCTTATTAAGGTGTTATAACCTTGAATAATATCCAGTTATCTGTACCTTGAAGTAGTATAGAGTATTACACAACTAAAATGATGATAGACCAATTAGAAACAAACATATGACAACAAAAACATCTGTGAATACATGAAATAAACAGTTCATGTAAATGTTTATCCAATTCTATATAACTAAAGATTTAAATATAAGTCAATGGTAGAAGCTAGATAATTTTATTAAAATTATTGCCATCCATAGTATAGAATGTTAACTGCACAGAAAGCAACTGGCATGCAATTTCTATGCATCAGAACTACACAGCATAAATATAAGTACTTATGAAAATGAGAAAGACGTGCTGTACAATGAGGCTGTCAAGAGAACATGCACTGTCATCTCAACAGTACAGAAGAACTATCAGAAGGGAGCGTACTGGACTGTTCCAGATGTACAGGTTTTTATCCTTCAGGCATCCCTAAACGAACCCAGATATAGTCCACATAAAATTCCCAGTGTTACTGTCATGGCACTAGTGTAAAGCTTCTTAGGTTATATTTTACACAACAGTACTATGAATGCTCTCATGAGGGAACACACACACACACGCACACACGCGCGCACACACACACACACACACACACACACACACACACACACACACACACACACACACACACACACACACACACACACACACAAACCATTTGACTCCCTCTCTCTCTCTCTCTCTCAATCTCTCTCTCTCTCTCTGTCATGTCACTTGTATAAAACTATATTAGATGCTTTAGCAAAGCTACACATTATTGAGCCCACAGCTACACTGGGCTATATTAAAAGCAGTACAGGTCAATATAGGTTCATAATGTGTGAACAATCTATACTTTTGTAACATTAGCTACAGAGTAAAAAAGTCAAAATACGATGCAGATCAGAATGGTCCATCCTTGATGAATAACTTTTGTGTAGTATTGCTTCTGTCACCTCTTGGTTACTGAATGACAAATGGCCAAACACTGTATAGCAATGGTGAGAGATACCCCTGGCAAGAGGCAACTGTGTCTCTTTTAAGATGGATTCATGTCGAGTTGCTGAAGGTGTTTTCACCAATTGTAAAAGCTATCTTCGGTGAACATTCCAATAAAAGTTTTTTTGTTTTGTTTTTTTTTGCAGGGGCCATGCCCCTGCACCCTGATACAGGGGAGCATCTTCCACATACCCCATACTTATACATGCTAGCTCTGAGGTTTCATAACAGTTGATAAAGAAGCAAACTCCACTGTTGATGGATGTAGTTATAGCAAACATATTTCAGTCATTTTATATTTGCCAAATCTACCTTCAGCAACCTCTCATGTTCCCTTTCAAGATATGTACTGTACAGCAAACTTTGCCCTTCAGTTTCTTCCCACCCAGGTGTGTCCTACACAGATGATCATGGGTGTATTCTCTAATTAAAGTACTAGCTCCCTCATCATTTGGTGCATTACTCTTTACCTATGCACAGCATGTAATGCTATGAGCTTATTTTTATATCTGTACCCTCATGCTAACTGCTTTTTATGCATACAGCCACCCTAACGTGCACTCGACATACTGTTATACTCCTGCTTTAGGCTGTGATTTGTACTGTGAAACAATGCAGCACTGAAATGAATGATGCACTAAACTCTTACTCACTGCATTGTTCCTTTCAGCCTGCAGTGCAATAAGCAACTATTGACAGACATGCACATGTCTGTCAGTACGAATTTGTAGGATTATAAAGTCATGATTGCACCTCTTACTACCTGCTACTCACATTTACAAAAAGATCTCACTACAACATTATTCTTTCACATTACAGAAATGGTTTAAGGAAACAACTGTCAGCTTCAGTCAATAACAGTGACTTTCTTATACTATGATGAGATGGCCAAGCAGCCATTTGCAATTATAGTGTAAGGGATGACTTGTTTTCACCCTTGGAGCCTCTTCTTCGCAAAGAAGAGTACTGATGCTTCCTTACTGGTGCAGATTATGAGCAAGAGCTGGCCATTCTTCATGGTTAAGTATGGTGGAAAGTTCTGGAAGTGAAGGTTCATGAAATATGCATTGAAAATGAGGCAGCTTCTCTCCATGTCCTATAAATGATCCTGTTGTTTTCGCTGGCATCCTACACTCCTGCTGTAAAGAAAAAAAAAGTATTATAAAGATTTCTCGGTAAGTTGTTTTCAATGTGGTTTTATGAAGACACATATTCGCAAGTGCTGTAAAGTTGTTAATACATTAAAATGACCTCTATCCTAATGAATTTTTCCAGTCCCATGGTTTCAACTTATTATGCCTATGGAAAACTACAACACCCTGTGGAAAAGCCCATATGGCTTTGAAAAGTCAAAAGGTGGAAGCCTCCTTAGGAAGGCAATCTGCTATCTGCGATTTTTTTCTGTTTTCTTAACTGATCAGAGGATACTGCAAACTATCTGGCTTTGAATGAGTTCATTTATTCCACTGATTTCAAGGAAAAGCCATTTTTTTTTCTGTGACAAAATTTGTAAGGTTTATTATCTCAACCAAAGAGTAATTATCTGAATGATGTGATGCCTTGGGTTACCAGCTGTAAGCTCAGAACATAGCATAGTGAGAAAGAGTACATTGTTAACACTATCTGACAGCATGAGTTTCCGATCAGACGAGACTGTGTACCATTTTTTCTAATTCCCTTTTGACTGAGAGCAAAGATAAGGAAATTGTCCTTGTTTTGCCATATGAACAATCAAATGACCCCCTTGGTTGCCCCCATCAGTTAGGCTTCTGTGTGAAATATCACTGAAGATAGTTTGTTTCAGGGACTCATCTACCACATTAGTTGACATTTTACAGCTAGATTGCAGACTGAATTTTCTGAATAGTTTTGTTTGTTTCATTTCCAGTTTGTACAGTGAGTGATATGTGTTCAAAGCTGGATGCCAAACAGGAAGCATCAAGTATGAAATGTGTTCTAGTTATCCTGGCAATCCAGAGAATTGTTCCTACTTTTAACCTAAATGAGGCTGTTTCAGGGGGTCAAGGCCCTTTACTCAATGATGATAGTTCATAGATTCATAGATAAATGCTAGGCTATCAATCTGCAGACTATTACAAGCCCAGTCAATGATCTGAGGTCAGAATCAAACCCTGTAGCTTGTCTCTGTCAACTAATAACCTTAATCATGATGCCAATCCTGGTGGCCACGGTGGTGCAGCATTTAGCATTGCTGCCCCACAGCAAGAGCTTCTCTGGTTCAATTCTCAGCTGGGGTGCCTTCTGTGCGGAGTCTGCATGTCCTCCCTGTGGTTGCGTGGGTTTCCTCCGGGTGCTCCATTTTCATCCCAAAGACATGCTGTAGGTGGATTGGACACTCTAAATTGGCCGTAGGTGTGAGTGTGTGCATGTGTGTGCCTTCTGTGGAAGGTTGGGCGCCAGGCTGGCAACTTGACACTGTAAAACTCCACTGCCAATCATGAGCGGACAGGTAATCTGCTGTGGCAGTCCCTAACTGGGAAAAAGTCGTAAGAAGAAGAAGATTATGCCAATCCTGACACATAATAGAATAGAGGATAAAATTATGATTTTTTTTTAAATGTAGAATGAGGTTTTTATTATGTAGGTCTCTTGGTATAATTAAATTATTTTGTTAACTACCTAAGTGGCCTGGACATAGAATCCCCTTTTAGTTCATAGGTTTAAAGGTTGGTACTAGGCTAACAGCCCTAGGGCCTATACAAGCCTAGCCATAACAATTCCCTGGCTAATTCTTCCAAGAATATTTACTTCTCTGGTCCCCTCTCTAGTAGGGTGACTGATGTGATCCCCAAGATGAATTTCCTATCTCCCATCCAACCATCAAGGTTCCTTTTGAAGTGGGCCGAAGAGGCACTCAGCTTGACATGTATGGGCAGTCTATTCCAGAGTATGGGAAGTCTCTGGGTCAGGAAACTATCCCTCCAACATGTTTTGTTCATTGTGATGACCAGGTTTAGACTGGAGCATGTAGCTCTGACGGATTGGGATTTCTTTAAGTGTAGCATGTCCAACAGCACTGGGTTTGACATGGCCTTGTATGTTAAGCAGAGATCACCCCCGAGCAGGCAATATGCGACAGAGTATAGCTGGCGTTTTTTTAGACGGTCAGCATAGGGCATCTGCTTTAGGCCTATGATTCTTTAGTGAGGTATTTCTGTTGCCTTTCCAGTTGCAGATGTCTTGTGAGGTACATACCAAATGGGGCGTTGTATTCTATAATGGGTCTAATGAGGGATGAGTACAGTGGGACAATGGCCTCCTTTTTTCTGGATGAAAAGCCTTTAGTGATGAGGTGTGCCACATAGAAGGGTTTCCTGACTGTTGTGGCTATGAGGTTATTGATGGTGAGACTACTGTCCACCTGTGTCCCTAAGTCCTTTATCACACTTTCAGTGTTTAGTGCACTGCCACCTATGTGGTAATTCACTGGTACATGTTTTTTCCCAAAGGGGATAACTATACATTTCTTGGCATTGAGCTTGAGCCCAAGGCTCTGGCACCAAACAGCTGTTTCTGTAAGGCCCTTTTGTAGAATATCCACATAATTTGGGGATTCAATAATGGCTCCCAGTTTGCAGTCATCTGGGAACTTGTTAGCCAGAGTCCCTTAGTGCTGGCCTGTACTTCAGAGAAGTAGATGCCAAACAAGAGCAGTCCCAGGACTGAACCCTGAGGTACTCCGCTTGTCACTTGTCTGGAGCTGGATTTTGAGTTGGCTACTTTTACAACGTGGGTTCTGTCAGTAAGCCAGTTGGCAACTCATTGAGGGATGTAGGGATTGATGCCCAGCTTAGTAAGTTTATCTATGATTCCAGAGTGGGGGATTATGTCGAAGGCCTTGAAAAGGTCCAGATAGGCCGTGTGGACTGCCTTACCCTTGTCCATGGCTCTGGAGACTGATTCAAAGAAGTTGATCAGGTTGAGGAGACAAGATCAGCCCTTTACGAAACCAAACTGGGTGGGGACCAGTGTTTGAAGGTTGCCAATTTCTTTGTTTATAAGTTCCATAATAATGCGTTCCATGGCTTTGCAGATCAGGCTCGTCAGATTGATGGGACGATAGTTCCCGGGATCCAAGGTGGATCACCCTTGTGGAGTGGGATAACTGTAGTTGTGCACCACTCACTGGGCATGAAGCCTGAGGAGAGGCTATGATTAAACATGACACTTCGGTGAGGTGCCAGTTCATTTTGTAGTTCATGTAGTACACAGCCCAGGATGGTCCCATGGATGTTGTATCCTTAGCTTTGGAGAGTGCATTTTTTACCTGTGGCTGTGAGTACCAGAATTTGGCAATCTTTTGGTATTGAGATTGGCCCTTTAGGGGGTGAGAGTGGGTGAAGTTATCACTGAATCGATCTACCACGATATTGGCAATATCCTCGGTATCAGTATATTTAATGCCATTCTGTTGTAGCTCACAGCAGATCTGAGCATTGCAATTTAGATTCTTGACATAACTATAGAATGTTTTGTAGTTGTCCTTGAAATCTTTGGCAATTTTATTTTTGGAACTAGCTTTGGAGGATTTTATGAGGGATCTCAGCTTCTTACTGAGGCTGGTAGGGGAGTTTTTGCATCCTGGGATTTTCCTTTTTTCTGCAACAGTTTCTTCCTTCTGTTGTATTGTTTGTTTATGGCAGGGGACCACCAGATTTGATTCCTTTTTTTGAAGGAGACCGTCTTGGTTCTGTTTAGAATGTCATGATTCATGCATGAGTGGATGTACTCATACAGTGCATTAGTGTAGGATTCAGAGGTCGAACTTTCAGTTCCTGTCTGCATAGGTGTCATGAAGTTTGTCACTTCTGACTTGAGTAGCATGAAGTTGGTTTTGGAGAAGTTTATTAAGGAGGTTTCCCTACTGGGGGGGGGGGTGGGATTTGGATTTTAAGGGTGATTACCTTATGGTCAGACCTGAACAATGAGGGGGTGACCACTGGTGTGGAGCATTGATCTCACATGTTGGTAATGACCAGGTCTAGGATATTTGAGCCCCTGGTGAGACTATGGATTAGTTGGTCCAGGGTGTTGGAATTTATGAATTCCAAGAACTGTTGGGCAAAGGTGTTGGTACCGGAGTAGTTTTCTCAATTAATGGCAGGGTAGTTGAAATCACCCAGTACTAGGGTGTTTGGTTATATCTTAATATTATCTAGTATGCTTAGAAAGATGTAGTGAGAATCTTGGGGCATGGTGGGGGATCTGTAGCAAGCTACAATTTGGATTGCAGTGTCGTGTTAGTTGCACCTGTAGAATTTCAGGTGCATTGTGTTGGGCAACTAGCCTGGAGGTGTGAATGTCCTTCGTGAATATGGACACGCCTCCGCCTTTAGTGCTTCGGTCCTGGTTTGGTGGCCAAAAAGTGTGGTAAGAGTTGTAGCCTGGTATTGCAGGGGTGCTCTCTGGAGCCTTGAACCAGGTCTCAGTTACTGCACATATATCGATGTTCTCCATTTTTAGGAGTGCCTCGAGAGAGTGCATTTTGAGGTTTAGACTTCTAGCATTGAGTAGCATTACCTTCAGATTTTGCATGCTTATATCTGTTACGGTGGTGGTTTTGTCCTTTGAGCCTTGCCTAAAAAAGGCACTATAGGGGTGGCAAGAGCATTAGCCAGTAATCTGAATCCCAGGGGCAACAGGTGCAGATCATCTCTGGCAAAGCATCATGGTTTGTTGATCATGTCGTCCCAGGCAGACAGATATTGGATCCCCTTTGAATGACACCATAAAGTTAGCCAATTGTTGAAGTCAATCATTTTGTCCTTATACTATAGTATCATTCTGGCGAAGGCAGGATACTGCTCAGGGCTAGGGTCATACCTGCCTGGGCCACATGATAAAAGAGCTCTTCCATGTCTCTTTTCATGTAGTCCAAGGAGGTACATCTCAAGTCATTCACTCCAACATGGACAATGACAGAGTCGTATTTGTACTTCTTGTGGAGTGACTTGAGTGCATGCGTTATGTGGCAGATCCTGGCATCCGACAGGCAGCTGACAGTAATTTTCTCCTTGTTCAGCCTGGTGAGTGGGATGTCAGTGTGCCTGACTGTAGTCACCTATGACTAAAGTGTTGGGTATGTTGTCTTGCCTTAGGGGCTGTTGTTTGGTGGCACACTGGTGTTTTGAGCTGTGTGTCACTTTAGTTGTGATTGGTGTTTGTTTGCATTTCAGCTTCGGAGGTCCTTGTTGCATGGGTAGGTTATGTTAAGGGCCTCCACATAAGTTGGTTTAGTGCTACTATGTGTGGATGTTGGTGCCATGAGTTTTGAAGGGCTATGTGTTGCTTGAGGTGTAGTGCAGGTGTTAACCTTCTCCTCTTGACTGTCCAGCAGAATCTTGGCTGGAGAGAGCTTTGCTTCCAGTTTGGCTATGTAGGTGCATCTCTTGCGGGTTGTAGTGGTGGGTGGTAGGAGGAGAGGGTTGTCTGTGTACATGAGGCAATTGCTGCATTGCCCCAGTATGCCCAGATTCACCAGGTGGACAGGATAAATCACCAGAAGCTGACCCTTGGACATGCCTGGTTCGCTGTTTCTTTTGTAAAGTACAAGAGGTGTTTTCCCTTACCTTGGCAAGGTACTTTGCAATTATAGGCTGTTTAGTGCCTATAATTAATTTCTTCTTATTAACAAGGAGAATTGAGTGCTTGTATCATTTTAAGGCTTCCTAGTGCTTTCCAGCAGGTTTTAAAGCAAGTGCTAGTCACAGCGATTCAGATTTTAGTACTACTACTGAGAAACCAGCTAGTTCTAAGGGAAAATTTGAAGAGCAGACTTTCTAGCACCGGGAATAATTTAAAGTGCTAGACTAATAAGCTGCAGGAGAGCAGAGAACTAGCAGATCTAAGGGAAAAAAATGAAGAGCATCACTCTGAAGCTTACAAAAAATCCTGGATACAGCAAATCTGTATCTGGGCTGCACTAGTTCAAGGAGAGGTAGAAAACTGTTTTTTTTTTTTTTTTTTTTTAGGCCGAAGATAATGAGATAATTCAATATGCAGAAGCTGAAGGGGTAGGCCTCTGCTAAGTTCTCACTATTAACAGCAGAACAAGCCGATGCAATGTGACGGGGGGTGTGAGGCAGGCAACTCAAAGCCACCAAGACACAAGGCCACCACAAGAACAGGGGAGGGTGGGTGAGAAAACCAGTTGTATAGATTACAGAGATATTAAATCCAAAGTGCAGATGAAAAATGAGAATAAACACTTATCTTATCTCAGTATCACAGTAGGCAGTAAGTCAGTCTCTCAGCACAGCTTGAGTAACAGGTATATCTGATTTAAGGCACAGAAAGCAGAAACAGACCTATCATCCAGACAATACAGTTCCAGGCCAGGAATGCCCTGCCCAGATGAAACCAGTTCTGTTTTCTCACCAGTTCTGTTCACTTTCTCTCACTAAGCAGATAGGCCTCTAGACAAAGGGTTTCACTACAAACTGAGGTCAACACTAACAGATATTAGCTTTATCTCACAACAAAAGGGCAGTAAAAAACAGTTGTACAGATTACAGAGATATTAAATCAAAAGTGTAGATGAAAAATGAGAATAAACACTTATCGTTTCTGAATATCACAGCAGGCAGTAAATCATTCTCTCAGCACAGCTTGAGTAACAGGTATATCTGATTTGATAGATGACTCCACAATGAGGCACACAGACCATTCACTAGGCTGAGAAAGGAAAGGGTTATAGTTAGCTGTACCTCAGTTACCAGAATATGACAGATTACACTAACTACTCAAGAAAATGCAAACAAAAATTATTTATTCTAACTTGCCACTTGTAGCCATTCCCTCCCACAAGAAAAATGTACTACATCTCTCTCTCTCTGGAGCATATCTACTGCATCCCTCCTCACTCCCCCAAACTAAATAACTTACTAAAAGAAATAAATTTCCGCCACAAATCATAATAAAAAATCTCATAATACTTGTAGACTTCGATCTCAGTCTATTCAGTCCCATTTCCAATGACCCCGAATACTCTTCTGATAAAATTCAACCTCACTCAGCTCATCTCAGTCATAGCTGTCAACCAATCAGGGACAAATCTCAACAGAATCATGGACAAATCCACAAAAAAATCAGGGACATTCAGGTACACTTTTACAATATTAGTTCTATGACCTTGAGACATTAACAGAATTTGAGAATGTGAATTAATATACATTTCCTGAAGTAAAATAAGTAATCAGCTCATTGTCATTATTTATTAAGTATAATTCACCACTTTTTGTCCAAAAGGCACCAATGTTAAGAGGGATTAAGAGGGACAGAGCGAAAATTTGAGTCAAAATCAGGTACAGTTGAGTGGTATCTCTCAATAAACTAGATCCAGCCACAGTAGATCTCACTAGTCCCTCCTAGACCTCATATTAATTAACAAATATTCTCTTATCTCAAACAGTAACATCAAGTCAACATCTTTTAGTGACCACTGGCCTGTTAGTTTTCATATTCGTCAGCCATATGTACATGTAGCCCAAAAGCTTATAACTTTATGTAATAAATCACAGAATAAAGCTAACAAAATTAAAATCCACCCTCTCTTTTATGGACTGATCACCAATTCTGAATTCATCAGGCCCTAACACTACTGCAAAACTACTAATCTCTATACTAACTGACCTGCAAAACTCTTACCTCCCAGTAACCCAAAGACTATACAAACCTAAGATAACAACTGGTTAAGCTATGAGCTTACAGCTTTTCTACAGCTATAGTTACAGTTATAAAGGAATGGCATTCTTGGCACTTCCTACTACTTTAAACAGACAGCACTATACCCAGCTATGCAACTTTGATAAGCAAGTTGTACACCATCATAAAAGTCACCTGGTGAAGTCATGCCAAACCTCACTAATAAAATCACCCCAAACCTTGTGGAAAGAAGTCAACCATCTTCCAGGATGAACAAAACTGTCCTCCATGAATTCTATATCCTCTCAACTTTCTGCCTCTGACTTCCTTTCCCCGTCCTTTCTCTGGCCAATTCCAAACTGCATCTGGCACTCCCACCTCCCCTCCATACATCTCTTCATTCTACTATAGAACTATCATATCCAAGGACATCCACCCTCTGCTTGAACAAATTAAACTTGATAGTCCCCCCGATACAGAGAACCTTCACCAATAGTTTATTTTTCACTGTACAGATAACATCATAACCCAGATGAAACACACCTACAACCTGTGTATTACACTTAATATATTATGCCTACTGTTTGGAAAAATGCCACTGTAAACCCTCTCCCTAAGAAACCCAATCCCTCCAATCCAGCAGATTTCTGGCCCAATCCTGTACTCCCTACCCTAGCAAAGATTCTGGAAAATTTACTTTACTTGCAACTCACTCAGCACATCAACCAATAACAGCTTCTATCTCAAAAGCAGCATGGCTTTTGGTCTGGTTGCAGTACATTTACAACTATCTGGACACTCAGCAATAGCATTCAGACCTAGGCACTGGAGCCATTTTTATTGAGCTCATCAGAGTCTTCAAATCTGTTGATCATTCATTTCTCCTAGACCATCTGACTGAAATAGTCATTATTGATGACACACTGCCCTCATTCAAAAACTACCTCTCTAACCATTAGATGAATTTCAATTCATCAACCTCTACATTAGTCGCTCTGCAGAAAGGTGTATCCCAAGGATCTATTCTGGCATCTCTCCTTATTTCTATCTACATTAACAAACTTCCTTTTGACTTACTCCATCATCCTGTCCTGCTTTATCCTGATGACATGGTCCTATTCTACAATAACCATTTTGTACCGTCTCTTGAACTTGAACTTCAAGCTGATTTTTATGCTCTTTTTCAATGGTCAATAATAAACAATTACTGCTAAACTGCTCTAAAACAAACACAATGCATTTTGGCCCTAGGCAAAAGCTCACTTCTATCTCCATGCCTCTAAATATCCTCAGTCATCTTAGTAACACTATTAAAAATATTACTTCATTCAAATCCTCTTAATTTTTTGGACCCCATCCTATATTTTCAACTCCACCTGGACTGCCACACAAAAAAATCAGGTGTTATTGTGGGCTGATATGATCACCTATTTTCTATCCAGACCCCGTAGAAATGTCATCAATAAAAGTATCTTACTAACTTGACTAGAATATTGTCTTGTAATTGTTGAAGCCTCTAAAAGAAATGTATCCACCATTCATTCTATCTAAAATGCCATTTGTAGATTAGTCACTCTCACTGTAAGAAATGAGCACCACTGCAGAACTATTGCAAAAGCTAACTGGCTGCCCCTGAAACAACATGTTGACTTTCTACCTGCCTCTCATCTATTTAAACTTATGAAGAATGACACCTTTACCCACTAGCATCAAGACTATTCAGAGATGCACCAACATACAATCTATGAAATCTTAACCAGTAAGGTTCCTTTAAGCCTCTTAACTTGTTCACTCCAATGGTGCTTGGGAAGTTTGCAATGTAACTTCCAATGGGCAGAGCCTAAGCCTTTTGTTAGAATTAAATTATGTCCTCACATTTCAAACAAATATTCATATCTCTGGAACCACAGGGGTACTGAAAGAAGTATAAATGGCAAACTCCTCAGCACAAACTATTTTACAGTAGCAGTATTCTTTAGGTTCAGGGTCTTAAACTGAATTTTATAAGTCACAGTTAACAGTAATTATTAAATTTGTAATATTTTGTAAACAACTTACAATATCTCAGCAACCACTCAAGTTACACAAATACTGTCAGCAGCATTTTATTCATCTAACTGAGAGCTTTCATTTGTGGCTAAGAAGTTCTGTCTGTGTTACCTGGTTGTTGGGATATTTAGAAAAATGTAAAGATTATATCTATATAAATGTATTACTATCATAAAACAACAGTCAACATCTAGTTAACTACACTAGACGGAGGTCAAACAATAATGCAGTTGAGTTTTCTATTGTGTAAGCTTTTGTACATAGCATGGTTTTAGAATTATTGATGTAAATATGAACAAGCAATTATTTGATGCCTAGAGGCATCAATAGAAGTTAAGTGCAGGTTCACCTGGAGGCATCACTCAGATGTAATGAGTTAAACTAGGCTTTACTGCATAGACTATGCTTTCTCAGTCTTTGGTCTCTAACTCTGGGAATGTCTCCTTTCTTTTCTTATAAATCATTTATGTTACCCTAATTCTGATCAGAAATAAAAACACATGGCAAGACTCTAGGAAAATGCAACTTCTATCTCTCTGTTCCTATAACTTAATCTCCTCATACTATTCTTGACTCTACATACCTTACTTTGACTCTACTTTTGATTGTGAATGTTTCAGCATGCTAACTCTGATTTCCAGTCTGCATATAACAGGTGCATAGGTTCATATGTAAGTACTAGGCTAGCTGCCCTTGTGGGCAATTTTAAATCTAGTCAGTTTCCCTTTTTGTGCTCAAAATAACCTATCCCATTTGGGTATAGATTAGATCTTATGGCTTTACCCATCCCATGGTTGATAATTATATATTACCCCTAAGGAGAATAAATGGGATCATACCATAGATAATCTGAATGGACCCAAGCATGGGGTAAAGAATTTAGAAACTGCCTCTGTCCATTAGTAGTACAGGGGTCAGTAATGGAGTAAATTGTATGTTTCCCATCTCTAGATCTATGTTGATCTTGAAAATAGAGAGGGATGAACTTTATTTTATGTGAATGGAGAGTCTGTTGCAAAGCAGTGGTACCCTCTTCAAAATATACCTGCCCCTCCATATTGTTAGATCAATACATCTAGTATTTCTGATGCAGTTTGACTTGCTGATGTGCAGTAACTCCATCAATGATGGGTTGGAGGATACATTGTATACCAGACACAGGGCAACTCTTAGCAGTCTGTAGGAAACTAAGTATAGTAACAAGGCTCTGAGTCAGTCAATGCCGGCCATGTAATTCAGGCCTTTTATCTTTTTAATGAGGTATCTCTGTGGGTGTTCCAGTTGTTGCATGTGTCTGGACAGATACATGCCAAAGGGAGCATTATATTCAATGACTATTCTAATGAGGTCTGAAACACATTGGATGGGTAAAACTAATCTGTATCCAAATGAGAGGGAATTGGCTAGGCTTAAAATAGCGCACAAGGGTAGCTAGTATAGTACTTGCCTATAAACCCATTTGGTAACATAATTTACCAAATGATGCTACCAAATGGGTTTATAGGCAAGTACTATAAACACATTTGGTAACATAATTTATCCATAACAGAGTTTTATGATATATGGAGTCACTGGTGGTGCATTTATAACATGAAGTATAAAATATAATATTGTCAAGTGGAGAAAGACTTTTGGTGAAACAAAAAAGAGAGTATAAGGCAGCTCAGAAGGATTATGAAAAAGTATTACCTATAATGAATTCTAACAAAATAAAGAGTGCACGATTTATTGACTGCTGGTATAAAGGCTATGGATAGGAATGTTGTAACTTTCCAAAAAGGCATAATGACTGCTGTAAAAAATTATGCTGTATGCATGCTCAAAAAAAAAAAAGTGCCATGAAGGTCTTGGAAAGCTAAGATACTGAATGAAGTAGATAACAAATGGTTAGAAAAGAAGATATGCTTAATAGAATTAAATTCTGTACTAGCAAAACGAACAGATGGAATTTCATATCAATATTATAATAATAGGACTGACCAACAGAAAATTATTTTTGTAAATGTCTTAAATGAATACCTGAAATTTGGGATGAGATCTGAGCTAGCATGAAAAGGAATAATTAGATTTATGCAAAACAAAATTTATAAACACCATATTGCACTTTGGAGTTTGATTACCCTAACACACATTACAAATTATTTTGTAAAGTTTTAAACTAGGATATACTGGGAACGCTTTTTCTTCATTAAAGAAAACGATAAAGCATTGCTGGAATTCTTCTTTAAATTTCTGTGAGGTTCTGGTCTCAATATGGGTCGATGAAACACATTGTATAGTAAAAAGATAAAGGTGGGTCGGGTATGATTAACATGTTGCCTATTTTCTTCAAACTCCCACAGGATTCTATAAACCATCTCAACTACATATGAAAATTTTGACAATGCTAGTAAGATTTTCGAGACATATGGAAATTATTCTTTTGAATACTCAAGCTGCACAAACATGACTAAGGTCCTCCCATATACACTGGTCACAGTCTAAACTGCAGCAAAAAAGTACATGATCATTGCCAAACAGCAAAAAAAAAAAATTGCCTGAAAGTCAAAACACTGTTGCAAAAGTATTACTAAAGATGGAGAAAACAAAATGCAGTAAAATTTTCTCAAAGAAAATACTGCAGTAAAAAGTCACAAACAATGAAGATAACAGCAGATATAACACAGGTTGTCAATAATAGAAAAGAGAAGGTTTCATGAAAAATTGGCTAAATAAAATGGCATCTAAAGGAAAATGGAACAAACTACAGAATTTGACTTAATCTATCCTACTTCTGTCTGTCTCTTGATTGGCATCACGACTGGCTCTACCCTTCATCTTTCTAGTTGCATATTAAACTCTCATTATGGCTTCATATAACTTGTTTAGATTCATCTTATCCAGGCTACAGTGGTCAGATGGACACCAGACACTATACTGTGAGAATACCCCAAGGTCTAGATCTTGGCGTTGTTCACACTATTCCTGTTCCAAGAAATATTTCCAGTACTTTACCTGAACCATTATGAGGTTCATATTTTGCATCACCAGGAATGCAGGATTGCTGCCTAGTTGAAGAGTTTAAGAACCTTGGGGTCATGTTAATGAGTGAAGGTGGTTGGGATTGTGAGGGAGACCAGCAGATATCTACATCTGTGATGATACTGATGGTATTGTGGTGGAGTATAGCAGCACAAGGAGAACTAAGTCATATTTATTAGGGACCATATCATCTCTGGATAGATCCACAATTGGAACTCATTGACTTCCAAGTCACACCAATCAGGACCAGATATCAGTAAAGACTGTTACAGAGCACCATCAATGCCCCCTGAATATCATGTTAAGCTCCTAATTGAACTTGATGAGCTTCCTATAAACAAGATCTCCATTTTGTGGGGACTTTAACTACTTCTCAATAAATTGGAGTACTTATATTTCTAATGTAGACTTTTCCAAACATTCTTAGATTCAGTTAACAAAAAAATTCCTGACCCAGACTGTTAACAAACCCACTAGTCAACATAATATTCTTAACTTGGTCCTTACAAACATTTCCACTGCATACTTTTTTCACCTGTGTGCATCAAAAATGGGACCAAAGCCTTTTGAAAAGTACAAAATTATTTTAACATAAAATGTGAATACTAAACAGTATACGAGTCTTCTTGTTTCCAGTGGGATACTACTTAGAAAAAGGGAGATTTAAGACAGGTGTTCTATTTATTTAAATTATTGTTGCCACTTGTGTGTTGGTCATGTATTATGGTTTTCTCTGTAGTAGATACCTTCAAAAATAACATGTTAAGATGGATATTCAGAAAATTGTGTGAAGGGGCGTGGCTTGGATGGAAGCCTGATAGCAGCATAAAATCTCTGCTCTGCAGCTTTTCAACTTTCCTGACAGGATTTATTACTAAAAATCACCACAAATAATTTCAAACTAATAGTTCTATAAAGTAGAACTCAAAAGCTTTCTTTTGGTGTATTTTCATCTAAAAATCTCCAGATTTTCCTGTCAAACTAACAAGAAGAAAGAAGGAAGGGAAAACTGCACTTAAACAAAAGACGAGTCTTTTAAAATCTATACAGCAAGACAGCTCTCTGAAGAAAGAGATACACTCCATTCTGACAAATATCCAAGACCTAATAACAAAAATGGACAAACTAGATACAAAAGTGGATAAAATAAAAGACGATTCCAATAAACAAATTGAAATACTGAGTGACATTCTAAAAAACAAAAAATACAAATTTCAGCAATAGAAGAATCTGTCTCGGATATTGACAGCAGACTGATAGACGCAGAGAAAAATATGGAAACTCTCCTATTACAAAACAACAAACTCATCAATAAAGTAGATGATTTAGAAAACCGAACCAGAAGAAATGATATCAGGATATACGGTATACCAGAAGGAATGGAAGGAGACAATATGATTAATTTTTTTGACAACATGGGGTCCCTAAAACACTAAATTTACCAGAGGCTCTTTCTTTTGGCTTTGAAAGAGCCCATAGATCACTAAATACAATCCCATCACACAATAAGAAGACATATCCTAGATCAATAATAGCAAAACTAATGTCTAGCCAGGACAAAGATCTGATATTAAAATCAGCTTGGGCTCTCTCTCCTATAAAAATAAATGATCAGATAGTCAGATTTGACAACGACTACTCTACTACTGTTTTTACAAAAAGAAAAACTTTCATTCCTCTCACCAAATCTCTCAAGCAAGCTGGTATTAAGACACAATTAACATACCCTGCCAAAATTAGACTTTGCTTTCTTGAGGGGAAAAGAACATTCCAAACCTTAGAAGAAGCAAACACTTTTATAAAGAAGAAGAATCTGGTAACTACAGAAGATCAAATGGATACTACTTCAACATTAAAGAGACGAGCAGCAACAACGTCTAACTGGACTGTTTAAGACAAGAAGAAACTCAAAGACAAATGAACAAAATGTACTTTTTGCCTTTTTTGTCTCCTCTATCTTAAATCTTTTGAATAGTCAACTAACATTCTGATATCACAGATTGCTACAAATAATAACAAGGTAAATATGATTTTTATTTTCATTAATATCTCTATTGCTATTTTAAATCAATAATATAGATATATGAAGTAACATAACTTCATCCATCACATTTAGTATAAGCTGCAAGGTACTTAATAAATGCCTAGCTGTTATTCTTAATAACCTTTAGTAATTAAAATGTATCCATTATATTTAGCATAGGCTGCAAGGTACCTAAGAAATGCCTAGCTGTTATTCTTAATAACTTCCATTAATTAAACTACATCTTGGATAAAGTATATATTATTATTTTATGCATTTATTTATTTATTTATTTATTTATTTATTTATTTATTTATTTTCTCTATTAATACCTAAAAAGTAAACACACATAAAAAAGTTCATAAAATATAGCTAATGTGACATGTTGGGATTTACATAAGTGCAATATCTCACTTGCAGTGTAGTTATAGTATTCTATGTTTTGATTTTATGAAAACTATAGAGCCTCCCAAAAGGCTCTGTTTATGTTGTTTAACAAAGTACTGGAGATGTGTTCATTTAGTGAAGCAAGCATGACATATTAGTTCTAAATAACCTTTAAGATAGAGCTTATATTTTATGCCTGTTTTTAAACAGTATGGAAGTAAATGTGCTTAAACTGCCGTTTTTCTTCAGTACATTAGATTTGCAACACAAATAAACTTGCAGCATTTCACGAACATTTTTTTAATCATTTGATACATGTTAAATATAATTCTCACCTTCTTACCTAAATGGTTTTGAAATTAGAGTTTTTGAAAGCAGCTCGAGCCTTGTAATCCATCCACAAACTTCATTTCTTCACAGAAAAAACTGAGACACCTAGCAGGAACTGAACAATTGACCTCTGAACCTGTCGTTCCTCTTTGAGATCAACGGACCAATTGGAACGCTGGAAAAATGGCAAATTAACTCAAAACATAAAACGAGCTTTATTTCAATATACCTGACAAATAAAAATAACTATATATATGTTTTACAATGTTTATAATGCTGCTTGAATAAGAAGGTGCTTTTTTGTTGTCAGGGCAACAGTTCCAACGTAATGATCGCACTGCTGTTAATTTTTAGAGTTGTCCTCCTAATTTTGCCTCATACTGTCATGCTGTTCCTTCTAAAATGCTTAATTTCCTGGTAAAGCACTACATTGCATTCAGGCAGTAACACAAGAAATACATAGTTATTATTGTTTAGAAAATGAAAGTTAATACAGCACGTGTTGTATTAACAGGAATTCAGATAGAGTAAGGTTTTAAAGCCATTATTTCTCATCTTCGCTGCTGATTGTTCAATAAAGAAGTTAAAAGCTTTGTTATGACTGAGCAGCCACTGTTGTATGTATAATCTATATATGAAGAATAATCAGGAAATGGACAAAATGATTCTGTCTTCCTATAAAAATGCTACACACATTTATATTAATCTTTGGTCTGTAAAACTATCCTTTTGCTGCATTCATTGCTAAGAAAGCCATTCCACTAAAATAAAAATGAGTTATGAAGTTCCCCCTTTTTGTGCAACAGAACTGCCACTAAATCTTGTGCTAGAATCAAGGGGTCTTGCTCGCAATAACTCATAAGCAATGGACTACCTAATCTACTCGCAGTATTCATCAGCAGTGCCAAACAGCAGTAGAAAGAGATGTACTACCTACAAGAAATAAAGTGTCATAACATTTTGAAAACGTCATGACTTAATTGGATGTTATTAAGTTAAGGTACAGTCCCTCTTACAAACACACACCTTGAAAAAGTAATACAAGATAGTCCATCAGCTCATTGGGGGTGTTGTCCTGATAACGGAAGAATACCAATAAAAATATAACAAAAAAGCAGTACAGCCACTTAATACAATACATTTTTTGATCATTGGTTATGTGCAGAGATGGTGCACAAATGCATTACATACTAAAGAAGTATTGGTTAAAACGTCAATACTAAAGTATTTCACCCTTAGTTTTTGTAATAATTTTAAGGGATACTGTGTTATACTGTTGCCATAACTTTTTAACTTTATGATGTGATGAGGTTTTTCTTTCTCTAAGTCTTGTTAATACCTTGCAAGACACATTATGAGAAAATATAGAGATTAACCAAATATTAAATGTTAAAATATTGTGGATGAAGGTCAAAAATATATGTACTATTGCATACTCCTTTTCTTTTTTTTTATACTGTTTCCCCAACTTGACACCCCATGAAATATAGCATTTGTAGTAACGTACTGACATTTTCTTTTTTCTTAAATTTTATATGACCTAGTTTATTCAAACTACTGTTTTTTGGGGAGGGGAAATAAAGTTTATAATAGAATAAATACTTTATTTAATAGATAGTTTATGCACACACAAATTTAAAAGTTTGTTGTTACCATTCTCTGAATGATTGATTGTAAGAATAGTAAGGTATTATATATTACTTACATTTAACCTTAATCAAAATATTAGTTAATATAGACTCTACAATATATAACCCTGTCTTCTTTTTGGTTATTAATGAAGCATGCAGTTGCAGTGACCCAATGTTATTGAATATGTGTTGGCAGACCTGTGGCTTGAACGTAACACATATTAAGCCAGGAACACTAGGTTCCATGAAGAAGGATGTTATTATAAATACTATTTTACCTTCTTTAGTTGTTACAGAAACTCAGTCCATAACAAATTTTGTTATAACCTACAAGGTTAACCCCCTAGGAAATCATTATAGCTATTTTGAACTATTATACATTTTAAATGGTCTTAACGTATAATTGTCTATCATTGAATGTTAATGGGCTAAATAACCATATTAAAAGAGCAAGCATTAATAAATACCTTTCTTTACATACGGCTGATATAGTATTTCTTCAGGAGACACATTTAATATCCCAAGACTTAAATAAGCTACCACTAAAAGACTATAAAATATTGACTAGTTCCCAATTTAATTACAAAAGAAGAGGTGTACTAATTCTTTGGAAAAAAAGTCTAAGGCTTCCTGAAATTGTAAACTCATGTATTGACAAAGAGGGTATGTTAACTTTAGTAGTAATTAAGCTTGAAAGGAAATACTATACACTCATAAACTCTTACTGGATCCCTGGAATTGGTACAAAGTCAGTAAAGAAATACTTAGACATTATAACTTTACATTCTAGAGGAGAAATGATAGTTGCAGGGGATTTTAATTGTATTCTTTCATCTGATGAAACTACGAGTTCTAAAACCTTCAAGACCTCCCCTGTAGCAAAACACCTACATAATTATATCAATACAAGAAATTTAAAAGACATATACCATATAAAACTTCCCTCTTTCCTAAAGTTCTCTCACTATTCATATAGGTTTGGGACACAAACTAATATAAATAAAGTCTTAGTGTCAAATTCTTTAGAATCAAAAATAGATAATGTATTATTAATATCTTGTCCCCTTTCTGATCATAATGCCATTACATTTAGTATAACTTTTCAAACTGAACCCTTAATACATTGCCAAAGAATACCAGCTTATATTATGAAAATAAAAGGCTATCAAGAATGGATGTTATCAGAAATTAATCAGTTTTTAGAAACAAATACCAATGGAGAAGTATTGGATATAATTCTATGGGACACCCTCAAAGTTGTATTATATGGAAAAGTTAAAATGTGGTATATGCAAAAAAGAAAGGAATGGGATAAAAGACTATATGATATTCAAACTGAATTAGATAACTTAAAATGTAATCTAACACCAAATGATAAGAAAGTCTTAGATAATATAAATAAATTAAACAAAGAATATCAAAATGTATTGCAACACAAACTATCTATAAATCTAGAGAAAATTAAATTATGTTCATACTCTATCAATCCTAAAAGTCTACATAGAATTGCAGTATGCTCAAAGTACTTGAAAGAAAGAAATTACATAAAAGAAATTGCATATGTTGAAAATATGAGAAAAATAAAAGATACAAATTTAAATTCCATACTACAAGGTTTCAAAAAACATTATGAGAATATAAATACTCTCAAACCAATAAATGAAAATATAAATCTAGACAAATTCTTATCTGATAATATTCTAAAGATCTTATCCCCTGGGAATATTGCTAAAATTGATAGACCTTTCACATTTACAGAACTAAAAAATCAAATAAACAACTTAAAAACAAATAAAGCACCAGGGTTAGATGGTTTACTTCCTGAAATATACAAAATCCTTCCTGATAATACCTTAAAAATACTACTAAACACATTTTGGGAAAACCAAACTTAACTTATAATATCCCACCATCATGGAGATATTCATTAAACTCTCCCATACTTAAACCTGATAAAGATCCTACTTCCTGTTCCTCCTATAGGTCCATCTCACTATTAAATATAGATTATAAGATTTTCATGGGCATAATATCAAACAGAATCAATTCCATTATACGTAACCTAATAGAGGAAGATCACACATGTTTTATTAAACACAGAAAAGTCCAAGATAATATAATAAGACTTCTCACTCTTATAGATTTAGCTAATAAAAATAAAAATGAATTAACAATAATGAGTCTAGACATAAACAAAGCCTTTGATACACTATACATTTTCTCTAAATTTTATAAAATTAATTAGAAACCTTTATGAAGGCTCTGTTTCTTTTGTAAAGATAGGCTCTTTCTTGTCCCCCTCATTTAAACTTACAAAAGGAACAAAACAAGGTTGCCTTCTTTCCCCTTCAATTTTTGCTCTAGCTGTAGAACCACTAGCCAGCTATATTAGAAATAATGTTCACATTAAAGGCTATAATTTAAATAGTAACATATTTCCAAAGATTCGGCTATTTGCAGATGATTTGTTACTAACTATTGGAGACATTGATACATCTTTAAATCAGCTACTTAACACTTTAGAATTATTTGAAGGTTTATCTAGACTAAAATTTAATCATAACAAGACCCAGACTTTGTTAATAAATAAAAAAATTACTATGAAAATGAAAAGTTATAAATGCTTTAACTTGGACAATACATAAATTAAATACCTGGGTGTTCAAATTAATTCCACTCTTAAGAATACAATTACCACAAACTATAATATCTTAACAAATCTAATTATTAATCTCACAGATAATTGGAACAAACTTTATTTTACTTTTGAGGACAGACTAATGCTAATTAAAATGATAGTGTTACCTAAACTTCTTTATATAAGTCAGTCTTTAATCATTCCCCCAACCAAGAAAATATTAAAAAAATTAGTAATAACTTAGTAAAATTTCTATGGTATCCTCAAAAACCCATAATATCTTTACAAAGACATGTGGCTAGTTGGGAAGAAGGAGGTATTAGTTTTCCTAATATTGAATATTATGTAAATGCTTCTATTTTTAACATAATCCTTTTATGGTTAAACCCCTCATATAATTCATATTGGAAACTATTGCAAGAAAAAAAATTATTAAGCAATAATAGAACGTTAACTGACCCTCTAACTACAATACACCAAAATACCTTTATTTGGTCTTTAAAAATATACATACAAGATAAACAGAACTTAAAATCTTGCTCATTTATCAGTCTAATAATAGCAAATGTCATGAAAATCACCCAATCTAACCAGTCAATTAAAAGCTTATTAATATTCATTTTCCTATTGCTTATACTAATGAATGTTTAATATCTTTTGATAAAAATAAAATGCTTGAATTTAAAAATAATGACAGTATACTGGAACCAATTCTTATCCACTAATGGAATTTATTCAGCTAACCATCTAATTACTAGATACAGCCTACATAATAATAACTGGATAGACATACAAACCTGCAGAGAATTTATATATAACAAAACTATATTTTCCTTACAAACCCATGGAAACAACATACCTAAAACACTAGAACTTTTGACTAAAATAATTGATGATTCTTTGAAAGGCACCTCATTTATATCCCTAATATATAAAATCATTAGATCTGATAATAATTCCATGAATGCTTCTTTTTGGGAATACTCTACCAAAATAAATAATGAAGAATTTACTACTAAAAACAAGAAATTACTTCTAAAATCAGTACAAAAAACAACAATTTCTTCTTACTGGAAAATATACACATGGAAATTCCTCCACAGAAGTTATTATACACATCAAAGAATTGCAAATATGTACAAAACAAATTATATGAAATGTTGGAGGTGTAAAGCTACAGAAGCTGACTGGTTTCATATGATTGTTGCATATAATATGTTATCCCAATTTTGGAAGGAATTTGAATGTTTCTGCAAGGCCTTATGAAATGATAATTGTGAAATTTCAAGTTCACTCATTTTATTTAATGTACCAGTACCAGAAATCATACCCAGATCTCAAACACACCTTCTTTGGTCAATACTTGCAGTAGCAAGAAAGGTTGTGACAAAAAATTGTAAAACTAACTCTCCTATATCTTTCAGAAATTAATGTATTTATTTATTTATTTATTTAGCCAGGACCTTATGTGAAAAAGAAATATCTAGTTTAAAAATGAATACAAAGAATTTAACACACAAATTAATTGCTTGGGAAAAGTTATAATCATTACTAAAAAGTATTAGATGATTTCCTGAATGTATATAGAAGTATTTCCTTGTTATGGACTTTGTAAATAATTTGTTTCAGTTTTGAGTGTAAATATGTTATTACTGTTATTATTGTTATAAAACAAAAATAAAAAAAACATTTTTGAAAAAAAAAGAAAATTGTGTGAAATGGTAAATCAAGCTTGAAAAATGGGACATGCCTCCAAAAATAATTACATCCTGTGCAGGCATAAATAAGGTCTGAAAATAGGAATATTCTTTCAAAATATGGACAGTTGAGAGGTCTGTTCCCTGATATCTCTGTCTGCAATAGAAATAGTCTGTAACCCCACTTAAACCAATATTTCAGAATTCAAGGGACCCTTTACAATAATCTCCTATGCCATAGGATGATAGGGCTGATTACATCATATCATATTCCAACCTAGAGGCATCTCTGAATCAGTGGACTATATCAAGGACCTTGTCTAACACCCTGGGGATATTAGAACTTAAAAGAAGGCAATCATCTGTGGAATGGTGGAAGGAGCTGTGTATATCCTTGGTCTCTTGTATATTTTGTAAAAATCCCTTTATATTTACAGCCAATTTTTCTATCATTTGGAGAAACAAACTGGGTGTGGGAGGCATCCCTGCCTGATACCTCTGGCTATGCATCTCACCTCAGAAAGCCCACCATTTACCATTACTCTGAAGGACAGTAGTGTGTATTGGTGTTTCACCCAGGTAGTACAAATCTCAACAAGAATAGGAAGTCTGTGTTTACTGAATCAAAAGCTTTGGAGATGTCAAATAAAAATACTACTGCTCTGTCTAATAGTTTCCCATAGTTTGCTAGAAAGGTTGCTAATTTCCCCCAATTGTCTGTAATCTCCCAGCCCCTGACAAAGCCATTTGACCTGGTTGAATAGTAGTCACATGGTAGTTATTCTTCTAATAGTCTAGCTTGATAAGAAAAATAGGTGTAAAGTCCCCCAGTATGGTATCCTTAAACTTTGATATCATGGTAATACTCGACTGATTATGCTGTGGTTTAGAATGATCAAAAAAGGTTCAGGAGGTTATAGATACAAGCCAAGGTGTACTAGAGATATAGCTCTCTACCACTCCATTTATAGAATTAAAGGGGGGAGCCATCAGGGTTAGGAGCTTTACGGGTTTTATGTACAGAAACCACATGAAATAGCTCTTAAAAAGTGATGAATTGCTTCATCCTAGTTGTGTCATACTGTTCCAGTGGTTGTAAATCAGCTACTATAAATTCCCAATAAGTAATACTTTTGAGTGGTCAGGGTTATAAAGGTTGGAAAAGTCCTGTCAAAAGGCCTCTGTAATTTGCGCATCATCTGATAGAAGCTGTATAGATACGTTTCTGACTGATGATAACGTCTGTTTAGTAATCCATTGACTAAAGAACCATGCTATGCATATGGGATCGCTATCCCTTCTCCTTCCACACAACTGTACTCTCCTTAGTAGTTCTGCTCATACCGCTCAACCTCTTATAGCAAGAAATCTGGGCAAAGCCATAAATAAAAGTGGGACAAAGGCCCAAAAATAGGGACTAGTTTTAAATTTTGCAATTATAAACTTAGAAAGTTAATAGAATGACATGTTTTTGCATTAGCATGAATTTTTTTGAAGGGTATGATGTCTGAAACGCAAATGCCTGTCACTATTTTCTAACTTTACCCTGGGGATAACTCCAGTGGCTCTACTCGACAGAGGCACTGGAAACTAAGGTCGGGTGGCACTATGCCAGGGTAATCCTACAGCTAGGCCTGTAAAGGCCCCAGGGCCATTAGCCTAGTACACAGCTATTTCTAACTTCTGTCTTTAATGACTTGTTACTAATGTGCCAGAAAAACACAATTTTATGAAAAATGGACCAAAAATATGAGGCAAAAATCTGGACATTCTGCAAAAATCTATACAGTTGAGAGATATAGTTCTGCCTCACTGTTGGAGGGTTCTAGCAACTGGATTTCAGTTTTTAAGAGTGTCTCTTGATCCTGCAAATAACAGCTACTCACCAAATGAACTATCTGAGCACCAACAGTCTTAAGTTCTCTTAGTCTCTCTACAGTAGCTTTTTTCTTACTTTTTATACCTTCTTTATCAATTATATCACCAGATTTTTCTGTCTTACATCCTTCCACCAGTCCTTCATTCCTATGGACTCTTCAGTGTCATTCTGATGGAAAACATCTGATAGCCGGAGCTTTACCTTATTCTTATCATGTGGGTTATTTCAGTGGTAATGCACCCACTATCACTCCTTAATTTGTCAATGTTCTCACTAAGTATTAACAGTAGGAAACACTTCAGCATGGTCTGATAATATCAGGACTACTGCTCCTATCAAGCAAGCATGTATAAGTATAACATCAATCCTACTACCTTAGATTGCTAAGTTTCTAGAAAAGAATGGAATGGTTGCTTCTGAGTGGAATTCATCCCTGACATTGTACACGTAGGAGCACTCCATCCATTCCTTGAGTTTGGTGAGATTCTTTCTATCAGGTTCATTTCCACAAAACAGCCTGTCTATAGCTACATTGCATACTAGACTGAAGTCATCCTTTATTTATTGTGCTCTGCCAAGTGGAGAAGAAATTTCAAAAATGGGTACGTCATCATCACTATCATCATTATTACTGGGTACATACAAATTATGTATAGGTCATTACTCTCCATTTATGCTACCTTCCTAAATCGACCACCATCCAAGTTTACTACTTAATACATTATAAATTGTGATATTAAGTGAGTAACAAAACAAAATCACTACCCATGTCCCCTCAAGTGGTGTGTGATAAGCATGTATGGGCGTGTAATTTCTTATGCATAATTAGGCTGAGCCTTTGATCTTCATTTTGATCTGCAAAAACACAACTTGTGCTCCTGCCCTTTATTACCTTTTAAAATTTTCTTGCATATCTAACTGGTTTGTACAACCTCTCAAATTTCAGTTAAGTAATTTTGTGTTATCCCTTGGAGACTTACGGATATTTTGTGAAGGGCTGATACTGTGACACTCTTCCATCTGTTGCTGAGCAGAAACCCTCCCTGTCAAGATAAACAGGGGTATCCCTTAGGTTAGGGAATAGAGATCCTTTTGTGTATACCAACACCAACTCCCAGATAAGACAAGCCAGAAGCCTGTAGTGTTAAGTGAAGAGGGCGCTTAAAGAATCTATCCCTACTCCCCCCCTGGGCAAAATATCTAGATGAATGTACTACAATGAATATCATAATGAACATACTCAGATATACCTAAAATAAGTACATACTCCTGCCTTAGTCACAATATACCGATGTTCAGGCTATAATGCACAAATAAAAAACACGTATAAAAAAACCAGTAAGACATTCTAATAATCACCATTTCTATGCACATTTGATACAAAGAAAAAAGGAACAGCCCCACCACCACATGGAAAAAAGGCTGAGAATAGAAATAATAGAGGCAGAGTTGGATAAAAGAATGGTAGGATAGGAGTATTAACTGCAGCACTTTAGTAGAAACAGATTGTTTAAAACATATTAAATAAGTCTCAACATGTTGAGCAGAGTGGTGTATTCCATCCATATAATAAAAAGAGATCAAGAAATAGGGCATAAGTTAAAAGTCAGAGGAGAGAATGGATGAAGACAAAAAAAAAATATCTGTGTGTGTATATATATATATATATATATATATATATATATATATATATATATATATATATATATATATATATATATATATATATATATATATACACACACACACACACACACACACACACACACACACATATATATATATATATATCTTCTATTTCAGATATGTCCTGATCCATAACATAATGCATCCTCTGCTCCTCCTTTTACAGTCCCTTCAATATCAGTTTATTAGGTTGATTAGGCTCGTGGCTAAGCTCTTCAGGTCTTATTCAGTGTATATAGTGCTTTAGTGGAATAAACAAACAATGCAGAAAGACACTGCTGGACTTCATCAGCCATCTACAACACTTTTATGAAGCCTGTTCATGCCATGTGAAGTCTGGCAATGTTTATCTGCAGAATTAGATGAGCCCAAAAAATTTTCTGACCAGGTCTTCTTGCTGGATGGGATCAGTTTCTTAGCGAGGTATTGAACACCAAGGATTTACACCTGGGGAGCAAACTGTGCTCATTCCATTGTTTGTGTTGTCTGTTTCCTGATATTGATGGTTTCTTGCTCGATACAAAACCTTGTTTTGAGATGTATGTATAAGTTCATGTTTGCCTGACTGGGCAGAGGAGCAGGTGTTGGAAGTCGGCCTACAGTTCCTAGTTGCTCAGGTTTTATTTGTGCCTGGGAAAATTATTGACTAGAGCTTGTCAGAGAAAAGAACTTAAGCAGATGCTTCAGCTGCCTTCTTTTCTTAGATGGTAGAAGAGGTCTATCAGAGGAGGCAGGACAGTGCCTCTTGCTGTGGCCTTACTCCCGCTCCATCTCATTGTCTGTCATTCTGTTCACTTTCCTTCTGTCATCAAAGTTCTTCAGCTGGGTTTTGGCATCATCAGGAAATTACTGTCACTCCCCAGGTCCCTAAAAGTGATCCTGTCACCTTTCTTTTTTCAACTAGAAGCACTGGATAAAGCATAACAGTCTTATACCCCAAGTCCATAAGGAATTTCTTGAAGGTATTAATTGTCTCCTCAGCAAGTAAAGAGTTTATAAATAGTTAGCCACAAAAAACATGTATTGTCTAATCAACCTCACTCCTTTATATCTGCAAGTTTACTGAATTATCCAGTCTCTAGTTCTGGCTGAGGTCAGAGCTATTAATCTGCTATTGAATTGTGCCTTGGAGCACAGTCATTATTTCTCTGTGGTCCAACATTGTGCACTTTTTCTATGGCTGGATTGAGATAACATGGAAGATTGATCACTGAACATAGTAGATGTTCAAAAAATAAATAAAAGAGTATAAGTCCTTTTCTAATATTCTCCTAGAATATCTTTAATTCTGACATTGATTCTCCTCGAATGCCTTTCAAATCAAGCTCTCCACGATGCTTTTTGTGCTGATGTTTTAACTCTGATAGTTGTCTTGTAAAGGAATCGATGGAGGCCTACAAGGTGACAGCTGGACATTTTAGAGAGTTAGTCTTGGCATTGATGTGCTCCACCTCCAGCTGGTGCTGGATAGCCAGTGTGTGATAAACTTCCATTTCCGTCACAAATAATGAAATGATCTCAAATAAGATTGACACTCTCTCCTCCATGGACACTTTCTTAAAATACTCATAATAGTAGCAACTCGCAATTAGAGGCACAAGTAAAGCTATCGGACATTTTATTATGTGTAAAGAACACAACAAAGAATAAAAAAGGAAAATCAACTATTTTGCCCAGACTTCAGGAAACTTGATTTCTAAGCATTCATCTTGACACTAGCCAACCACACCCATGATTTGGTTAACATCCCTGCTGAATTGTAGCATAGAGAATATTGTATAGTGTCCCTTGATATCTAAACATATCACTGCCTGAATTACATTGTGTTATATAAAAAGGACAAGTAGAAAGATACCATGGAGTTGAACATTGCACATTTAATCAAGGAGATTAAAGAAAATTTCCTTAACAAGTTAAGGTCACTATATTCTATATCAGGCACAATATAAGCATTACAAAATACAATTATGCTGAAAGGAAAACAGAATCTCTGCATGTACGGCAGCTGCAAGGTTTCAAAAATAAAATTCTTTCCAAAAATAAACGATGAACCCAGCAAAGTGGCAAACAAACGATATTTAATATACTGTGCTAAAAGCACATACTGAAATATAGGAGAAAGAAACAGACCGGTTTCGACTTAGTAAATCACATAGCCTTCATCAGTGTATAAACCATGAATAAATCAAACTCCTTATATAATCAGTATTAAGAGACTCAATTGGTATAATTATGTAACTGATTAGAGGTGCTCATTTTGTCCAGGAGCAAACAAACCCCCCCCCAGCTTAATGATCCATTTTTTCTCTTTTTTTATTCAAAATGTGATGCTAGCCTGTCTTGTTGGATTTAGTACCCAGAATTCGATCAATAATAATAAAAAAAGCATTTTTGTGTACTATGGTATGTTTATAAAGGGCTTTAGCAATTTTTTGATGTGTAATATCACAGAGATGCTCAGTAATCCTAAATTTAACCGGTTGTGACGTTTGACCAATGTAGAAGGCTGAACGATTACAGATGGCTAAATAAATCACCCAATCTGTTTGGCAATTGTCGAAAAAGGAAATATTGTGTACCTGGCTCGTGCTTTTTTATGATAGCTCACACAATTTGTTTCTGGAGGAGATTGACATTTGGAAAAGATATTTGGATGATTGCTGGTTGGTATGGAGATCGAATGTACATTATTTACAGGACTTTGTCAGCTACCTGAATGAGAACAAATGGGGGATACACTTTACAGTAAATCATGATATGGATCGGATTTCTTTTTTGGATGTTTTGGTGACCAGAGGTCCTGATAATACCTTAATCTCTGAGGTTTACCAGAAGTTCCCTGAATATAACTCGCTTCTCCATGCCACCAGCTATCATTCTCCACATATCTCTAAAAACATTCCCAAGTCTCAATTCTTGAGAGGTAAATGTATATGCTTGGATAGTAGTACTATCAACAATTCAGAGATGACCTTACTATCAGATTTAGGAATAGAGAGTATAAGGCGGGATATGTCCTTCAGGCCAGGAACAGGGTGGATACCATTGACAGGGAAAGCCTTCTTCAATATGAAGGATAATCTGCTGTACGTTTTGTTACAACATATGGCAGAAATACTGGAGCACTTATGAATAGTGTCCAGCATCATCGGAACATCCTGTTGGTGGCTAACAAACTCTCTGAATTTTTGGAGAATAGATGCCATTTTTCCTTTAGGAAGGGCAGAAATTTGGGTTCCTACTTTAACCATTATCTCAGTGTGCAGGGAGTGCCTTCTGTGTGGAGTCTGCATGTCCTCCCCGCAGTCGAGTGGCCTCCAAAAGACATGCGTGAATGGGCGTGCCTTCGCTGAAGGTTGGGAGTCGGGCTGGCAACTCGGCAACATAAAAATCTACTGCCAATCATTAGTGGACTGGAGTTCCACTGTGGCGACCCCTGACCGGGAAAAGCCGAAAAGACAAACAACAACTTTAACCATTATAAACATGGGTCTTTTCATAAGAAAGAATATGTCCAGACTACACTCTTGGGGGATCAAGTCATAGGTTGTTTCCCTTGTTCGAGGGTTATGAAAACCAAGTGCTTTAGTAGCAAAAACACCAGCCAGGTATACAATATTTCCTTTTTCACCAATTGCCAAATAGATTGGGTGATTTATTTAGCCATCTGTAATTGTTCAGCTTTCCACATTGGTCAAACGTCATGACCGGTTAAATTTATGATTACTGAGCATCTTTGTAATATTAAACATCAACACATTGCTAATGCCCTTTATAAACATACCATAGTACACAAAAATGCTTTTTTTAACTTTATTATTATTGACTGAATTCTGGGTGCTAAATCCAGCAAGACAGGCTGGCATCACATTTTGAATAAAAAAGAGAAAAAATGGATCATTAAGCCGGGGGCTTTGTTTGCTCCTGGACAAAATGAGCACCTCTAATCAGTTACATAATTATACAAATTGAGCCTCTTAATAATGATTATATAAGGAGTTTTATTTATTCATGGTTTCTACACTGATGAAGGCTATGTGATTTATTAAGCCGAAACCGGTCTGTTTCTTTCTCCAATATTTCAATATTTGCTTTTAGCACAGTATATTAAATATTTTTTGTTTGTCACAGTTTGCTGGTTTCATCGTTTATTTTTGGAAAATACAATTATGCCTCATACTATATTTCTAATAAGTAAAGTTTCCATTCCAAAAACTCTCCCTAGAAGCCTCTAGTTACAAGATTTAATTAATTCCCAAGTCATAGGGACCTCACACAGGAAGATCTAATCACATTTAGCTTTCATGCCAAAGTGCTATGGCAGGTGGGGTCTTTTGCATATATGGAGCTACATTGTAGCATTTAAACTTGCCCAAATATTTAGACTCTATGTCAGTGTTTAGCTCCCTAAGATACCCTGGTCTAACTTCAAACAGTTTAATCTTTACAGGATACCCCAGAAATGCATGTTGGACATTTATAATGAGGCTGTAAAGTTTGGGGTATAGCATGGGGTATATGACAGACTAGTATACTCGGATATCACTGTTGGATATTGATCAGCATAAGGTCAGAAAATTGGCAATAGTGACTCAGCAGGAGAAGACACAGATAGGATCAGCTAATTACTGATTGAAGCTGGCAGAATTTGAAGTTTCTTGAACCTCTGACTGTTCCGCATATAGTCAATTAATCACATTTGATAGACTCATATCAGGCCCACTGCAAATACCAGGAGAGTAATCCCATGGGGTAAATGGTGATGTCACATATTAGGAAATGTAGAGCTGGTGCAATCTACAGAGACTTGTGAAAGCTCAAAGCAAAAGCTTTTAAAAGAGGGTTAGAGGGCAGATGATGGAGTCAATTAGGAGTTCTTTTGACTCTGAAGGAATGGGATTATATTTGGAAAGCAATCCCCAAATGTAACAGATGGACAGAAAACAAGAACCAACAACTGAAGTTGTTGCATAGATGGTGCCTTACACTGAAGTTGTTGCAGAGATGGAGTCTTACACTGAAGCTATTGCATAGATGGTGCCTTACACTAAAGTTGTTGCATAGATGGTGCCTTACACTAAAGTTATTGCACAGATGGTGCCTTATACTAAAGTTGTTCCATAGATGGTGCCTTACACTGAAGTTGTTGCACAGATGGTGCCTTATACTGAAGTTTTTGCATAGATGGTGCCTTACACTGAAGTTGTTGCATAGATGGTGCCTTACACTGAAGTTGTTGCGCAGATGATGCCTTACACTGAAGTTGTTGAACAGATGTTGCCTTACACTGAAGTTGTTGGACAATGGTGCCTTACACTTAGGTTGTTGCATAGAAGGTGCCTTACACTAAAGTTGTTGCACAGATGGTGCCTTATACTGAAGTTGTTGCATAGATGGAGTCTTACACTGAAGCTGTTGCATAGATGGTGCCTTACACTGAGGTTGTTGCATAGATGGTGCCTTACACTAAAGTTGTTGCACAGATGGTGCGGTGCCTTATACTGAAGTTGTTGCATAGATAGAGTCTTACACTGAAGCTGTTGCATAGATGGTGCCTTACACTGAGGTTGTTGCATAGATGGTGCCTTACACTAAAGTTGTTGCACAGATGGTGCCTTATACTGAAGTTGTTCCATTGATGGTGCCACTGAAGTTGTTGCACAGATGGTGCCTTACACTGAAGTTGTTGAACAGATGGTGCCTTATACTTAAGTTGTTGCACAGATGGTGCCTTACACTGAAGTTGTTGCATATATGGCGCCTTACACTGAAGTTGTTGCACAGATGGTGCCTTACACTGAAGTTGTTGAACAGATGGTGCCTTACAGTGAAGTTGTTGGACAGATGATGCCTTACACTGACGTTGTTGCATAGATGGTGCCTTACACTGAAATTGTTGAACAGATGGTGCTTTACACTGAAGTTGTTGCACAGATGGTGCCTTACACTGAAGTTGTTGCATATATAGTGCCTTACACTAAAGTTGTTGCACAGATGGTGCCTTACACTGAAGTTGTTCCATTGATGGTGCCACTGAAGTTGTTGCACAGATGGTGCCTTACACTGAAGTTGTTGCACAGATGGTGCCTTACACTGAAGTTATTGCATATATGGCGCCTTACACTGAAGTTGTTGCACAGATGGTGCCTTACACTGAAGTTGTTGAACAGATGGTGCCTTACACTGAAGTTGTTGCATATATGGCGCCTTACACTGAAGTTGTTGCACAGATGGTGCCTTACACTGATGTTGTTGCATAGATGGTGCCTTACACTGAAATTGTTGAACAGCTGGTGCTTTACACTGAAGTTGTTGCACAGATGGTGCCTTATACTGAAGTTGTTGCATAGATGGTGTCTTACACTGAAGCTGTTCCATAGATGATGCCTTACACTGAAGCTGTTGCATAGATGATGCCTTACACTGAAGTTTCTGCACAGATGGTGCCTTACAATGAAGTTGTTGCACAGATGGTACCTTACACTGAAATTGTTGAACACATGGTGCCTTACTCTGAAGTTGTTCTATAGATGGTGCCTTACACTGAAGTTGTTGCATAGGTGGTGCTTTATACTTTAGTTGTTGCATAGATGGTGCCTTATACTGAAGTTGTTGCACAGATGGTGCCATACACTGATGTTGTTGCATAGATGGTGCCTTTCACTGAAGGTGTTGCGCAGACGGTACCTTACACTGAAGCTGTTGAAGAGATGGTGCCTTACACTGAAGTTGTTGGACAGATGGTGCCTTACACTGAAGTTGTTGCATAGATGGTGCCTTTCACTGATGTTGTTACATAGATGCTGCATTACACTGAAGTTGTTGCATAGATGGTGCCTTATACTGACGTTGTTGAACATATGGTGCCTTACACTGAAGTTGTTACATAGATGATGCCTTACACTGAAGCTGTTGCATAGATGATGCCTTACACTGAAATTGTTGCACAGATGGTGCCTTACACTAAAGTTGTTGCACAGATAGTGCCTTATACTGAAGTTGTTGCACAGATGGTGCCATACACTGAAGTTCTTGCATAGATGTTGCCTTTCACTGAAGTTGTTGCACAGATGGTACCTTTCACTGAAGTTGTTATGTTACATAGATGCTGCATTACACTGAAGTTGTTGCATAGATGGTGTCTTATACTGACGTTCTTGAACATATGGTGCCTTACACTGAAGTTGTTGCACAGATTGTGCCTTAACACTGAAGTTGTTGCATAGATGGTGCCTTATACTGAAGTTGTTGCACAGATGGTGCATACACTGAAGTTGTTGCATAGATGGTGCCTTTCACTGAAATTGTTGCACAGATGGTGCCTTACACTAAAGTTGTTGCACAGATGGTGCCTTATACTGAAGTTGTTGCACAGATGGTGCCATACACTGAAGTTGTTGCATAGATGATGCCTTTCACTGATGTTGTTGCACAGATGGTACCTTACACTGAATCTGTTGAAGAGATGGTGCCTTACACTGAAGTTGTTGGACAGATGGTGCCTTACACTGAAGTTGTTGCATAGATGGTACCTTTCACTGAAGTTGTTATGTTACATAGATGCTGCATTACACTGAAGTTGTTGCATAGATGGTGTCTTATACTGACGTTCTTGAACATATTGTGCCTTACACTGAAGTCGTTGCACAGATTGTGCCTTAACACTGAAGTTGTTGCATAGATGGTGCCTTATACTGAAGTTGTTGCACAGATGGTGCATACACTGAAGTTGTTGCATAGATGGTGCCTTTCACTGAAATTGTTGCACAGATGGTGCCTTACACTAAAGTTGTTGCACAGATGGTGCCTTATACTGAAGTTGTTGCACAGATGGTGCCATACACTGAAGTTGTTGCATAGATGATGCCTTTCACTGATGTTGTTGCACAGATGGTACCTTACACTGAAGCTGTTGAAGAGATGGTGCCTTACACTGAAGTTGTTGGACAGATGGTGCCTTACACTGAAGTTGTTGCATAGATGGTGCCTTTCACTGAAGTTGTTACATAGATGCTGCATTACACTGAAGTTGTTGCATAGATGGTGCCTTATACTGATGTTGTTAAACATATGGTGCCTTACACTGAAGTTGTTGCACAGATTGTGCCTTAACACTGAAGTTGTTGCATAGATGGTACCTTACACTGAAGTTATTGCATAGATGGTGCCATACTCCTAGCAGACAGTTTAGACATGGTTCCAAACAAGACATCAACTGCTGGAGATGCACCGTGCTTAGATCTGCATCTTATGCATGTTCTGAGGATGCATGCAGCTTAAGGATTACTGATGTTTTTACAGATGTTACTGGAAAACATATGGTATTTCTAATCAGCAGGGCTGCAGATTCTGGCTTTTTGGCATGACCAGTCCAAGGATGGCTACCCTTCCATTTCCCCCATTTTGAAAGAAGGAAGGGTCATATCTAGTGTGTTAAACTAATATGTGCAAAGGAATGTAAACAGATGAGCAAGACCATCTTAGGAGTCTGATACACAAAGACCTGAGTTATATTAGGTACTGTTTCAAAGATGTAAATTATTACATTAAGATCCCATTTCTTTGAGATTCCTTCTTTACTAAATATAATAACCTACTGCCAGGTAGATGTGGTACTACAAGATCACTAAACTGAATCGATTTTGTTTTGTTATGTTTTGACATTTGTTTTCACTATTATATCTGCATTTCTTTCATTCTTATTCATCTTGTTACATAACATTATTTCACTCACAGCACAACCGATAAAGACTCCTGCTGGTAATGGAGTTGTTTCCCGCTATGTTCTCTTCCCACCCCTAATTCCCCAGTCACCCCTCATGACATTGCATTTATAGGACTTGTTCTCCACCCAGAACTCCACCTACTTCCCACCCTTCTTAAAGACATACACATAAATATAGACATACCCTGGGCACTAGAATACACACAATTCCTAAATCACCTGTCTGCATTTAAGCACTTTAACTTTTATTCTTCTCTTATATTTACTAACTAACCACAGTGATCACAACTTACACCATCCACCTCACTAAGGTATCTACACCTATCTCTCGTATATTTACACCGCAGTGTTCTAGCTCCTTTTTCTTCACCAAATCTCTCTCTACAAGGCGGCACATCATGCTTCTCTTACATATTACTCTTCCTGTTTTATCATCTTACCATGCATCACTCAGTCTTGTACACATTTCTCCCACTATGTGTTCCACCTCTAACCATTTAGATCCCCCCACTTCCCCACTAATCACTTCCAGTATATACAAAGACTCATCCAATCTTTAAATCAAATTCAGACTACTAAACCCTCAGACCTACCACACCAAAATAAAACTTCTACAGTTAAACCAAAACAAGCTTACCAAGCATATCCATTTTTCTCTGTTACCACTCTGTCAGAATATTCATCCCAACCCTGGCCCTTCCTCCAATCCTGACTCCCCAGAAGCCTCCAAAACTCATCCCAAGACAACCCCCACAACTCAGCCCATACACCTCCTTCCAAAACAGGGATCAGACCACTGTCATCAAAACCATCAAAACCCAAACCAACTATCTCAAACTCACCCAAAAAGATTAAATTAATTTCCTTAAATACTCATAGCATTTGTAATAACATTTCAGAACTCCATGTTTGGATTTCTCACAATACCCTAGATATTCTTGCCATAACCGAAACATGGCTAAAACCCCATATACTTGACTTTGAAATATCAATCCCTCATTATAGTGTCACCAGGGACAATAGAACTCAAAAAAATGTAATGGAGTAGCTTTACTACAACTTGGCTATCTTGAAATCCTACCTTGCAATAAACCTATCCCAGAATTCCATTGCACTGAGCTACTTGTCTCCCATCTTAACCAAAATAACTATAAGCAACTATGTATTATAGTACTCTGTATTCCACCAATGCTATGACTCTAGAAAACATCCTAAACTTGATCTCACATACAATTTCTAATGAAAAGATAATGCTAGGTGACATTAATTTTGGCACATTATCTCCACAAAACATCCATCAACTAGCCTAAACCTGTTTTGATTAACTCAAAGCATTTCCTCCCCCACACATTATAACTATCCTCTGTTCTCGACTGGATATTGGTGTCAGATTCCACTAAGTATGTCTCTAGTAACACCCTCTCTGATTCCCCCAGGTATATGCAAACAGACTTGGTACTCGTCATGTCAAGCAACACTTACTTAAAACATCCAGTAACCTCACTAATTTTAACCCTGATACATTTAACAGAATTCTAAGCTCCTTTAACTGTTCTACCCTAAAAAATATTCCACTCTATAAAACTGTACACAAATTTAACCCACCTTTCCTTAAATTTCTCAATAGTTTGACTCCGACTAGAACAGAATGAATAAAGAACAACCATGCTCCTTGGTTATCAACTCAAAACAGGCGCCTAATGTATGAAAGAGACAGGGTTTGGAAAGAAGAGTTAAAATACAGATATCCCCAAAACTTACAACAATATTTGAGAGCTATGTAACCATACTAAAAGTCTGATTATCACAGAGAAGACAATCTACTTCATTACTGTAACCCCTTACAAAATAGTCCTCCATTCCTAAAAAATTCTGGTCTTCTGATAATAATATATTCCACCCTGGAACATCCACATCTCCTAATCCTTCCTGGAATAACACTCCCTCTAAAATACCTGCTCGATTTAATACAAATTTCATAGAAAGCATTAAATTCCTTACTAAAGCTTTTCCTCCCAACAATCTTGACATGCCCTCTCCTCAGACAGAAAACACCCCTTATTTTCCCTATAACCTATCCCAACCTCCTACACCAAATCACTACTTCTTAAACTAAAACTCTATTCTCCTTCAGTAGATAATCTCTCAACAGAATACCCCAAGCTGGCTGCCATTTCCATAGCTTATACTGTGTCTCTTCTAATTAACAGATCTATCAAGGAATCATACATTCCTTCTCTACGGAAAAAAAATCTTCATCATCCCCTTCATAAAGGACTAAACTCATAAATATAACCAGTTTCATACTTATTAACATAGTATCCCCTTTGTCAAAAATTCTGGAGAAGTGTATTCAAAAGCAACATCAAGCTACCAGAAAAGACTGGAAGCACTGTCCCTTTATTCAGTATTTTGTAGATTCCTAAGAGGAAATGCATGCCTTGATTTTCACAACATTAGGGAGTTGTCCTGAATTTCTTGTATCTTTAACAAATCATGTAGTCCCACAAATATCAGAACAAATTATCTAAATCTTCATAAGCAGTGTGATACAGTATCTTCATTCAAACAGGAACAGGATGATTAGATGGGTGTTCCCTTGCTTGACGGACCTACTCCTTGAAGATGATGTACAGTCTAAGCATGGGTGGTAGTATGACATAAATGGTCACACAAACTTGGTTGAATTTCATATGATCGACATAAATGGTCACACAAACTTGGTTGAATTTCCTATGATCTACATAAATGGTCACACAAACTTGGTTAAATTTCCTATAATCGACATAAAAGGTCACACAAACTTGGTTGAATTTCCTATGATCGACATAAATGGTCACACAAACTTGTATTTCCTATGATCCTATGAGACTGTTATGCCAAAACTGAGTGTAGCCAACAAATGCATAGATGGCTACAATTTTGCAGGCATTGTCTTTGACTTTACTGACATAATTTTCCTTTAAACAGCATTGCACATGAATAGTCCATTAAAAATGACCATTCATTCAGTGTAAAAAAAAGTGCAGTAATCTGGAATATGGCCAAACTCCCACAGTGGCTTTATACAGTAATGATGCGCAATAACTGAAAGTTGCAACATAGTAAATGACGTTAGATTCCTCATAGACGGTTACCTTTCATATGATGCCCATGTAGTTACTGCCATCTGTAAAGTATACAAAGTTGCCTACCTGATATTATGTGGGGGTTGAGATCTGTGCCGGGATTGTATTTCTTCCACTGTATACAGCTTTTATCAGACAAACTCTAGAATCCTGTATCCTGTTCTGAAACCTTACTAAGAAAGAGGTACAGCTTCAAATTTTGTCATATAGACAAAGACTACAACTGTCTGTCTTATCTGCATTTAATAGCCTGTTTAGAAGAGACCTATGCTTGATGTTGTTGTGTCTTTCGGCTTTTTCCCGGTTAGGGGTCACCACAGCGGAACTCCGGTCCGCTAATGATTGGTAGTTGATTTTTACGTGCCGAGTTACCAGCCCTGATGCACAACCTTCAACGAAGGTACGCCCATTCACATATGTCTGCACGCAGAAGACGCTCTAGCTGAGAATTGAACCAGACAGCATCTTACTGTGAGGCGACAACGCTACCGCAGGACCTATGCTTGATATACAGAACATTTAAGGACCTCTACCTATTTAAAACACTGAATGAATACCCCAGCTGTATAACAAAAGGTGACAGCTTCATACCTCAAAGGCTCTCACACCTGTGGAATAAGCAGATTCCCTAAATTAAACTCAACCCATCAACTCATGTCTGATTTATTTATTTATTTATTTATGAATATATGTATGTATGCACACATTTATTTATTAATTTATTCATGTATGTATGTATGTATGCATGTATTTATTTGCTTACTTATATTTGTTAACTGAGACGGAACACTGAACTTAAAAACTATTTTCTGGTTCAGCCAGGAAGATTACAGAAGAAACAGCAAAAAAGCTTAACTATGTTAGTATGTATGTTTAAACATACTTACAAATAGACATACCTTTCAACTTTTTTGCTGAAGAAATCTAGATAGTGCCCAGTGGGAGTGGTAAGCACTAGGTAGCCTATCTACAACAAGATCCAGATACAGATTCTTAGCTTTAGCACTTGAATTTGCTTATCCATGCTAAGCACTTGTTCAGAACTTGTTGTAAGCACTAAATAAACTACAAATTACTACAGCACTCACCCTTCCTCATTACCTAGAGGAAAACAGTTTTGGTACTTACTTTCCTCACTTGCTTAGAGAAAAACAGCTCTTATACTCACTTTCCTCAGTTGTCTAGAGGAAAATATATTTTTATTCAGGCATGTCCAAGGGTCAGCTCCCACTGTTCGCTCTTGTCTATCTGATGAATCTGGGCATCTTGGGGCAATGTAGCAATTGCCTCATGTACACAGACAACCCTCTCCTACCACCCAACACTACAACCTGTGAGAGATGCACTTATCTAGCCAAACTGGAGGTAACGCTCTCTCCAACCAAGACTGAACTTGATAGTCAAGAGGAGAAGGTAAACACTTGCACCACACCACACTCATCACATAGTCCAACTAAACCTAAACCACCAAAATCCACACATAGAAACACAAAAACATTCATGAAGGCTCTCAATAATAATCTGCTGAAGCAACAGAGACCTCCAAAGCAGAAACACAAGCAACCTACCACCACCAACACAACCCAAATATAGCCCACAGACTCAATGTGCCACTCAACTACAGCCCATAAGGCAAAACAACATCAGGCACACTGATGTCCCACTCACCAGGCTAAACAAGGAGAAGGTCACTGTCAGCTGCCTGTCAGATGCCAGGATCCACCACATAACCCACACACTCAGGTCACTCCAAAACAAGTACAAATATGACTCTGTGATTGTCCATGTTGGTGTGAACTACCTGAGACGTACCTCCCTGGACTACATGAAAAGGGACATGGAAGAACTCTTCGATCTTGAAGCCCAGGCAGGTATGACTCTAGCCCTGAGTAGCATCCTGCCATCGCCCAGAATGATGCTGCAGTACAAGGACAAAATGATTGACTTCAGCAATTGGCTAAGCTTCTGGTGTCATTCTAAGGGGATCCAGTATCTGTCTGCCTGGAACGACATAGTCGACAGACCATGATGCTTTGCCAGATATGGTCTGCACCTGTCACCCCTGGGATTCCGGATACTGGCAAAGGCTCTTGCCTCCCCAATAGTGCCTTTTTTAGGCAAGGTTCAAACGACAAATTCACCACCATAACAGGAACAGGCAAGCAAAAATTGAGGGTAATGCTACTCAGTGCTAGAAGTATAAATCTCAAAATGCACTCACTCAAGGCACTCCTTAAAATGGAGAACATTGAAGACTATGCAGTGACTGAGACCTGGTTCAAGGCCCCAGAGAGCACCCCTGCATTACCAGGTTATAACTCATACCACACTTTTCGGCCGTCTAACCTGGACTGGAACACCAAAGGTGGAGGTGTATCCATATTTATTAAGGATATCCACACCTCCAGGCTAGTTGCTCAACATAATGCAGCCGAGGTTATCCAAGTGCAACTAACTCTGGGAAAAAGTGCAATCCAAATTGTAGCTTGCTACAGATCCCCCACCATGACCCAGGATCTCCACTCCTCTTTTCTTGATATACTAGAAAATATTAGGGTTCAAGCAAACACCCTAATATTGGGCGATTTCAACTACCCCACCATTAACTGGGAAAACTACTCATGTGCCAACTCCTTCGCTGAGCACTTTCTGGAATTCATAAATTCCAGTGCCCTGGATCAACATATCCACACCCCCACCAGTTACAACAACATCCTAGACCTAATCATTACCAACATGAGTGACACCTGAAGTCAACTTCTCATTGGTCAGATCCAAACATAAGCTAATCACCCTAGATATCCACATCCCAGTCCCAACCCCCATTAAGGAAACCATGGTAAAAAATTTCTCCAAAGCCAACTTCATGCTTATTAAGACAGAAGTGGTGAACTTCATGACACCCATGCAGATGGACAATACAGTTACGACTGTTGAATCCTACACAAATGCACTCTATAAGCACTTACACGAGTGCATGGATCGTGTTATCCCAAACAGAACCAAGATGCTATCCTCCAAAAAAAGAAAGCCAATCTGGTGGTCCCCTGCCATAAACAAAGTTTTCAACAGAAGAAAGAAATTGTTGCAAAAGAGAGTAAAATCCCATGAGTGGAGGATCTCCCCGGTCAGCCTCAGCAAGAAGCTGAGATCCCTTATAAGATCCTCCAAAGCTAGCTATGAAAACAAGATTGCCACTGATTCTAAGGACAACCACAAAGCATTCTATAGCTATGTCAAGAATCTCAATGGCGACACCCAGATCTGCTCTGAGTTACAGCACAATAGCACAAAAATTACAGAATTAACTGATATTGCCAACATCCTGGCAGATAGGTTCAGTGCTAACTTTACCCCCATCCCACCCCCCCAAAGGGCCCATATCTATACAGGAAGAATACAGAGTCCCTGTAATCACAACTTCACAGATAAAAGCAGCACTCTCTAAACCCAAAAACACATCCATGGGACTGGACAACATCCCAGGCTGCATTTTACATGAACTTCAGAACGAACTGGCTCCCCACCTAAGCACCATGTTCAATCATAGCCTCACGTGAGGCTTTGTGCCCACTGAATGGCACACAGCAACAGTTATCCCACTCCACAAAGGGGGAGCCACCACTGATCCTGGGAAATATTGCCCTATTAGCCTGACGAGCCTCATCTGCAAGGCTATGGAATGTATCATCAAGGAATTCATAAACAAAGACATTGGTAACCTCCAAACTCTGGACCCCAGCCAGTTTGGGTTTGTGAAAGGCAGATCTTGCCTCCTGAACTTGGTCGACTTCTTTGAGGCAGTCACCAAAGTCGTAGATGAGGGTAAGGTGGTTCACACAGCCTATCTTGATCTCGCCAAGGCATTCGACACCATCTCCCATTCTGGAATTATAGCTAAACTCACAAAACTAGGTATAAATCCATATGTCACAAGATGGGTTGCTAACTGGCTTACTGACATAACCCACACTGTAAACGTTGCAGACTCCAAATCTGACTTCAAACCAGTGACAAGTGGAGTACCACAGGATTCAGTCGTGGGACCTCTCCTGTTTGGTATCTACTTCTCTGAAGTACAGGCTAACACAGAAGGCCTCTGGCTAATGAAGTTCACAGATGACTGCAAACTAAGAGCTATAGTCAAGTCCCCAAATGATGTGGACATCCTACAGAAGGGCCTCACTGAGACAGATGCCTGGTGTCAGAGCCATGGCCTTAAGCTCAATGCCAAAATGTGCATTGTTATCCCCTTTGGTAAAAACTCTGTACCCATGAACTACCACATAGGTGGCAGTCTTCCTACCACTGAACGTGTGATAAGAGACCTTGGGACCCAGGTGGACAGCAGTCTGTCCTTTGATAATCACATTGCCACGCTAGTCAGGAAATCCTTCTACATAGCACATCTCATCACAAAAGGGTTCTCATCCAGGAAAAAAGAGGTCATTGTTCCCCTCTACTTGACACTCATTAGACCCATTATAGAGTACAATGCCCCTTTTGGAATGTACCTCACAAGACATCTTCAGCAGCTGGAAAGGCCACAGAAGTACCTCACAAAGAGAATTACTGGTCTCAAACAGATGCCCTACACTGATCGTCTCAAAAACTCCAGCTTTACTCTGTAGCATATTGCCTACTCAAAGGTGATCTCTACCTAACATATAAAGCTATGTCAAACCCAGAGCTGTTGGACATGCTACACCTAAAGAAATCCCGATCCCTCCGAGCTACATGCTCTAGGGACCTAAACCTTGTCACCACAATAACCAGGACTTGCTGGAGGGATAGATTCCTGGCCCAGAGACTTCCCATACTCTGGAACAAGCTACCCATCTATGTCAAGCAAAGTTCCTCATTAACACTCTTCAAGAAGAATCTTGATGAGTGGATGGGAAATAGGAAATACACCCCAGGGATCACTTCTGTGGCTCTGCTCGACAGGGGCACAGGAAATTAACTTTCTTGGCTTGGCATAAGCCAGGGAACTTTGTTGGCTAGGCTTACTTAGGCCCTTGGAACCTTGGCCTATGAACCTATGAACCTATTAATGGGGGAGTCAAAGAACCAAAACCAGGGGCAGTTTTATAATATTACTCTAATTCACTTAAAATTAACAGAGCAACATGATTTGTATCAACATACATTTTCATTCCAATGGGAAGTTTGAAACTGCAATGTCTGTCATTATTGATTGACTGGAATCTTCAGTAATTTGCCAAAAAAAAATCAAAACTTTTACTAGGCACACGGCAAAAATATGAGACCAGATCAGGGATACCCTGCAAATCAGGGGCAGATGAGAGACATGCAAATAGACAGCATTATGATGCCAGGATATATTGTGCAAAATGTCATGGAGAAAGCAAACAAGGCTTACAGAGAATATTCACAATTAACTGTAACAAAGACAAAAGGCAGTGAAATGATTATGGAAGAGAGATCAGGAAAAAAAGATAGGGCAAGAAGGGATCTTGCAGTATTCAAAGGGATAAAGGAGGAAGACAGCACATATGGATGACCTAGTAGAAGAAAACAGAAAGCATGTGACTGGTGCAATGTGGCAGAAACTTATGAAAACTGGATGACAACACTGGGACCAGCAAGTTCCAACAGGAGAGCCAGGGAAGCAAGTTCCTTTATGTTCAGTAGGTCTTGATTCATGAGCTTGTTCACCAAATGAATGAACCCATGCATTTTCAGAGAACTGAAAAATTACAGTTGTGTAAAATCTTACCATAACAGTAGATGTCCTTGCCTTCACTGCTACAGGAATCTTTATATGTGGATTCCCTGCCATGAAAGTACGATGTCTGGCCAGTCTTCCAAGGACATCTGAATTTAAAGGTATGCCAGACGTCACTGTGTGCACCCTGCATAACACAGGACATAAAGGGGATGTTCAGGCTTACCAAAAACAGTACTGATTGTCTTAAGAGGAACACCAGTACAAGGAACTCAAAAGGTAACGTGTACATCCAGAAAGGTAAACAGCTAGGTGAGTGGAGGGAGGGAGTGAATACTCCAGCAATGAAGGCAAGGACATCTACCATTATGGTACAATTTTACACAACTGCACTATGTCCTTACATTCACTGGTGCAGTATTCATAATTATATGGTTGAGTGCCAAAGCTCAAGAGAAAACTAGGGAGGAGGAAGGGGTAGAAGAATCCCCTACAAAAACATGAAGAACTGAACTAGCAAAACCAGCCCTAGCTCTATAGATGCAATCCAACTTGTAGTGCTTGGTAAAGGTATGCACAGAAGTCTGCTTGCTACTTCCTGCTTCAAGCATAGAATTAGTATCTAAGCCTTTGAGAAAAGCACACAGAAGAAGTCACAGCTCTAGGAGAATCAGCCTTAATTGAAAAAGGAAGGTTTTTGCCATGAAAAGTGTATAAAAAGGAAATTATCTTAGAAATCAAACAAGAAATAGTCTGTGTGGATACAGCAAGCCCCAAACATCTAGGATGAAAAAAACACAAATAACTGATCAGATTTTCTTATAACCTTGGTCATATCCAAATAAACTCTAAGTTGCGTATGCATGTCCAAAGTATGCAGCACCCTCTCACTGTCAGTTTGTGCAGAGGGGAAAAAAGTAGGCAGATTAATAGACTGATTAAGTGATAGCTCATTAACCACTTTCTGCATAAAAGAAGGGTTACGGTGCAAGGATACTTTGTACTCATGAAAATTCATAAATGGAGGACAAGCCATAGGGGCCTGCAACTCAGACAACTCAGAAGTAAACACTAATGAAAGAACAGTCTTCCAGGAACAATCTTGCAAGGAAGCTGAAGCAGCAGGCTCAAAGGGAGCCTGAGTCAACTTCTCCAATACAAAATTAAGATTCCAGGGAGGAGGACCAGGCTTCCTGGTAGGTCTATTATTAAGGACACCTTTAAGAAATTGTTTCACCTCAAATCTATCAGCTAAAGGAGGGAAAAAAGGCAGACAAGCAGAGATAGCTGATAGGTGGGTCTTAATAGAAAAATAGGCCAAACCAGCATTGAGCAACTCACACAAGTAAGAGAAAACCAAAGGAGTATCCACGGTAAGTGGGTCCAGGTTATAAGAGAGACACCAAAAAGAAAACCTCTTCCATTGGGATAAGGAGGATTTTCTAGTTGTAGGTTTCTGGGCCTCCTTCAGGACTTGCAGTACATCCTCATAAAAGAAGGTGTCTATGAAGAACACAAAATCTTATCACCCACAGTGTCAGTTGAAGCATGGATAAGTGGGGATGGATAAGGGATCTCTTGTCTTGTGTGATTAGAAACACCCTGTGAGGTAACTTGTAATGATTGCCCCTGGCCAGATGTAGTCATGGCCAAAAAGTAGTCATCAACAAGATTTTGGGAGCATCCTGTTGAATTTTCAACAGGACATTTGGAATGAGAGGAAGGGGAGGGGAGGGAATGCCTAAAGAAACATCCCCTCTCATGAGAATGAGAGAGCATCCACCTTCCAAACTAGAGGACCTGAGACTCTGACACAAAACAGAGGAAGTTGTCTGTTCAGATGAGAGGCAAAAAGATCCACTTGAGGAGTACCCCACTGGTAGATAATGTCCAGAAACACATACCTGTGAAGCATCCATTTGTGGGACTGAGTTAAGGACCTGCTCAGAATGTCTGCTACAATGTTCTGACTGTAAGGGATATAATCTGCCTGAAGAGTCACGTGACACTTGACAGCAAGATCCTATTCCAGAAGTGCCAACTGGCAAAGAAGATAAGATCTCGTTCCTCCCTGTTTGTTGATATCCCACATCACTGTAGTATTGTTTGTGAACACCATGAGAGGCCCTGGAAAAACAGAGGCTGAAAGGCCTGAAGAGCCAGCAGAAGAGCTCTCATCTCTTTTACATTGATGTGCTCCTACTGCTGACAAGGAGACCACACCCCCTGTACCTTTACGGAACCAAAAGTCACCCCCATCCATACCTCTCAACCTGGAAACATCAAAAATCTGGACAGAGGCCCATGAAAATAGGTACAAATCTGTATGCTGATTAACATAAAATTTACATGCATAATTATGCAGCCCCACCCACTCCAGTGGAATTGTGGGATACCAACTTTTAAATGCTAACTGAAGAGCAGACAACCAAAATATGATCATGAAACACAAAATAAGAACAATAGTGTTTTATTTATATTAATATTTGAACTTGTGCAAAACTAAAATGCAATATTCTCGGTTTAAAATAGCATGTTCTATCTCTCTCTTGAAGCATTAAGTGTTTTACAGCTTCTGGAGCTGTAACACATTTACTGCTGCCAAATGCCTGCCATACAGAGAGCACATGGAGGAGGAAACAGTTTTAAAAGCAGTTACAAATTTCATTTATCCTTTTAAACAGTTTCCTGCTGTTCTTCTGCTGACAATTGTTACTGCTCCAGTTAGAGACCAGGGCTTGACAATAGTGAGTTTTGGAGTGCAATTACATAACTCCTTGCATTACAAAAAAAGAAAAATAATCAAGCAGATACTGGATGGTTGAAGCATGACTTGTCTAGATCATTTTCTGTTTAAATAACTTAACAGGAAAAATATGTCAGCATTACTACTTTACACTAAAATAAATGTTAAATATGTATACCCTCCCTTTACACACTTATATAGGCCAATTTTAACACCAATTTAAAAAATACAACATGCTTAAACTTGAACCAGATTAAACCCATTAAATCTCCTCAAGAAACTGAACTAGTCTGGCAGTGTGATAATTTCTTATGCAGCTTATCACAGGTCAGGAACTGTTTTTAATTACCAATTAATGCTTATGGAGAAATTCTTTGCCAGGTTTGAGTGGTCTGTAAGGAATCTGCAAATTCACCTTACAAAAGTCGGGAAAATGGCACATAACCAACTGACCTTCAAAGACTGCTGCTTGTCATCAGTTCACTTGTAGAATTGCTCCAAACAAACATGATGATTTTGCACTTCAAGACAACAGACTATGAAAAATGAAGCAAAACCTCATTAAAGTTTTAGCACACAGACATGACAGTACAGCAGTATAAAACCACAATAAAGATACATCAAGACAAATAAAAGATGCTAGTCTTAAGAAAAATTGAAGGAAACAAAAAGAAGGACAACAAAAAGCAAGGCAAACTAAATACTGTTCAGTATTCATGAAGAAATATAACAAAAATGTATTAAATCCAGCTGGAATTGGCTAGGATGTGGAGGCAAATTCAAAACATTTAGTAAAGCAATAATCCTGAAAACTCATGACATCAAACATATGTAAGACAACTAGAATTCATGTTATTCACCTTAAAACATTAGAAAACTGCAGAAAGAAAGGTTATCTACACATGCACACACAGCACAATTCCAAATCTACAACTTTGTGGCCAACAAGTACATTTTGTGGATAGCTGCTCATTCTCTACCCTTCATCTTAATGTTTTCAGAACCAGAAGTCATGTTTTCTATTATCCTTTCTTCTGCCATCCTAGTCCTACACATACTTTAAAGGCAGTCGTAGTATGAGATGAGTCTATGAGATGAGTTAATCACTCAAAGTCAAAACAATTCATTTTCTTGTCTTTATTTTGTATTTTACTTGCTGGAGGCGGAGGAGCTGGGGGAAGAAGAAGTAGAAATATATTTTTTCATGACTGACGAATGATGATGACTGGCTATGACCAAGAAAGTCCCTTAAAGCTTGGCATAATTATTTAGTTTGGTAAGTTCTAGACTTAATAGAACTTAACACTAAAGACAAAGATGCTCAACTAGCTCTTAAATCCTAAGAAATGTTTTAATATTTTCTTTTGCCATAGATTCATAGATTCATAGACCAAAAACAATACTCCAATGCTGCAGTACCAGGAGAGGAAATTAAGAGAAGTCTTGTGGCTTGAAATAAAATATGACTTTTTAATACTAAAACCTTAAGCATTTTTATTTTATTACACAAATCTCAAGATACTTTTTATCAGACTGAATTAGTCACTTAAACATTGGTAAGAATCACATGGCACATTGACAACTCAATCAAATACAGTCGCACAATAATGCGGAAAAGGGAAAACTCCCTCATCCATACAGTCCGATTATTTCACACTAAGACCAGCACTATATATTTGACAAACTTTGAATTGATGAAATACTCAGTGATTCATGTTTTTGCATACACAACATTGCATGGAATGCACTGCACCCATAAAATGAAGCAATAAACCTTGTAAAATAAATATAGTCAGTTTTACATTTACAGAAGAACATATCAAATAAATGGGTTAAAGCAGAGAGATGGTATACAAAAGAATTTTAACAGCTAATCTGGAACTGTCACTACCAGTTGTCAAAAATATACTTGATTTTCTGTCTGTCTTTGATTTATAGGTCCAAACAGCAGTAGTATAATTTCTCCACAAATGCAATGCACATATGCACACTTCAAAAGCACGGCAGAAAGTAAAACTAGGTAATAGTGATTGCCTCTTTTTGTTTAAAAGAGTCCTAGGCAGTATCTCCCATTTTTCTTCAATATAAAAGTAGAAGTTTTTGTTTCTATTCTAGTATTATACATTTTGAGGGAGGCGGCAGTCCAAATAAGGTAATATATTTACCCGAAGTAGCAATTTAAAGTGCAGTAAGCTAAAAGGACCTAAAATGTCTACACATTTCAAAATTGAGCTTCACTTTTTTTAGCAGCTCTGTGTAAGCCACGTGTGTAAACTATTTTTTTCTGTACTGGCATTAATTCGGATGAATTAAGTTAACACTGACCTTAATGTTCAGATGTGAGTTTTTTTGACCGCCTCACAACTACGGTCTCAGTCCGATGGAACTGCACTGCTGTTTGGGGACAGAGAGAGAATTTCTTCAATGCTTCCTGCCAGTTCCGCTGTGGCGACCCCTAAATGGGAAAAGCCAAAAGACACAACAACAACAACTTCCTGGCTGCCAGCCTGCATAAACTAAAATATTAGCTCAGCTGGAGCCTGCCTGGATTATTTTAATTTAAAAAAAAAAAAAAAACAAAAGAAAAATTTGAAATGTTGAGACTCGAGACCTGCTAAAGCAAGTCCCGAAATACAGTGACTGAATGGCCAAAAGAACGAACTTACATGTTCTACATCCGAGATGCCATTTCCTGGAAAATTTCCTTTTCTCTGAGCTATCTCTGAGTGAGTAGATAATCAGGTTTCCCCTAATGGCAACGGCAAAAACTGTTAAATAGTTAATGATTTCATATATGAAGAACAGCACTCTCTGCCTTGAAAAGAAATGAATCTATTTTTATCGGAACTCAAAACGACTCATTATTGAGAGCTGCAGCGTGCGAGATGAGAGATGTGACTCAGCATGTGTGAACTGCAATACACGTGCAAGTCATATAAATATAAACAACAGTCCGAGTCTCTGACTCAGCCCTCAGTTAATTCCAAAAGGCTGGCAGGCTGGTTACGAAGCTGATGTAATCACGCACGTCTCTGCACGCGATGATGTCAGAAAAAAAAAGGCCGAAAAAAGTTTTTAAAAAAAGCCGGGAAATTCGGGAATTAAGGGGGCCATTCGTGAAGTCGTGACACCCCATTATTTGCACCTCAAAACCAGTAATTACTGAGGAATTTGGTATGGTTGAGAGGTATGACCCCATCCCATGTCTGTGGTGTCTGTGAACAATTCCAGAAAGAGAAGAGGGGGATGAATAGGGATCCCTGAATTCAGAGATAACTGCTGAATCCACCAGAGAAGCTCCTGTCCGAGACATGAAAGAAGAAGTACAAATTCTAGAGAATGAGCGTTGAAGTCACACTGATTTCAGAAACCACTGAAACATTCTTATATGAAGTCTGGAGAGAAGGAGCATCGGAATGACGGTTGCCATAAAACAATAGCTCTCAGAAACTCCCTGGTGGTAATGGAAGCCAGAGGAAGAAGAGTGTGAAATAAATAAATAAGAGTTAAGGCCTTTGAAGGGGGCAGTGATGCAATCATTATCAGCATATGAATCCTGCAACCCAGAAAAACATGATCTTGAGTGAGTCAGAGAAGACTTTTTGAAATGTATAGTGAAACTCAAACTTTGAAGGAGGGATATGGCAAAATGAAGAGTTTGAAAAAGGGTCTCTGGAGAGGATGCCTGAATCAACAGGTCATCCAAGTAAGGAAATATATGGATTCCTTGAAGTATCCTAAAGGCAATCAAAGGAGCAAGGCATTTGGTGAACAACTTTGGGGGCTGTAGAAAGGCCAAAGGGCAAAGCAGAGAACTGAGAATGCCAGGAGGCAACAGATAAATGCAAAAACTTCCTGAAAAGAAGATGAATCAAAATATGTAGATAAGCATCCATGAAATCCAGAGACACCTTAGAGGCCTGAAGGAGCAAGAGATAAAACTAAATCTGAAGGGATAACATCTGTAAGGAAGGCACCTTTAGAAAATTGTTTAGATGAGAGAGGTCTAGAATAGGTCTCCAAGTGCCCTCTTTTCTGGGCACTAGAAATAGTCAGGAGTAGAACCCTTTCCCCCTTTGGGACAGAGGCACCTCTTGAATAGTACCTTGAGACCAGAGATCTTGAAGAACCTCTGGTAAAAAGGGAAAATGTTCTTGAGGAGAATGAGGAATGTCCATAAATGGAGAACAGGATTTCCATACTATTAAGTACCCTTGATGAATGATCGACAGAACCTAAGATTCCTGAGTGATCTGAAGCCAAACAGAAAGAGAAAGGCGAAGAGAAAGAGGAATGTGGTTGGAAAGGGATGATAGTCACACAGCACCTGGTTTTTCCAGAAAGGAAGGCTTCAGAGTCCCTAAAATGGAGCAGCCTTAGCAGGAGGAGTCCATTTGCCCTGTTCTTTGCTTTAGTAGAAGGACATGATTGCCTACCAACAAAGGCAGGGTAGTTTCTCTGAAATTTAGGCACAGAAGAAACAAACACATGTTTAAGTTCCCATAACACCTTATCCTGAAGGGACTTAAACCAGCAGCAGCTTCTTCAAACAAATGTTTAGAATTCAGAGCCTCCATTAACTTATCCTTAATATCATCAGGTAGTGGTTGAAGCCTAAGCCAAGAATGCCTCCTTATAACTGAAACAAAAACATCAGCCCTAGAAGAGGCATTGGCTGCATCATTACTACATTTAATAGAATGATGAGTGACTTGAGATGAAGTCCTTAGCAAGGAAAGAACAGACGTTTTACCCTCAGAGTCTGGAAAATCAGAAATAAGTTGAGAGGACTAAGAAAGAAGAGCCAGCATATACCTAGACATATGGGTCTGATAATTAATACCCCTAAAACCTAGGGTAGCATAAGTGTAAACCTTTTTGCCCAGCCTCTCCATAGTTCTGCTGTCCTTTTCAGAAGGCAATAACTTTGGCGAAGGAAGCAATTGCAATGACTTATCAGAGGCTATGGACACTACCAAAAGGTCAGCAGAAGGACATTTATATAAAAAATAACAATCATCAAGAACCCTATAAAACCTATCAGGCTTCATGGGAGCAGGGGGGAGAGAATCAGGCATCTGAGAGGCATTGGAGAAAGCATACAGAAAGCAGCTAAGAAAGGAGGAATAGCTGCAGGCTTGGGAGAGTCCAACTGCAACAGCTCATAGTACCATTTATGGATATCAGAGACCTGAGTACAATCCCACTTAAAAAATCCATCTTCCTAGAGGAGTGTCTCCCCAAAGGAAATTTCCTCCAAAGGAACATCAGGACTAATAGATTCTGCCTCCTCTGACCCATAGTCCAAAGGGGAGAATTTAAGTGGAATAAGTTAGGGATTCTTCAGCAGACTCTGACTCATCCTTAGAAGAATCCTGGTCTCTAGGCCTTTTAAGAGGAGTAAAGGACCAAGGAGGAGGAGGAAATGAAACCCCATGAGGAGGCTTTAAGGACATTAAGGCAGAAAATAACCCCTGAGTAAAAACCTGCCACTCATTTGTGGATACCTAGAAGCAGAAGAGACATGTTTAATTTTTAGTTTCTTTTTTAAGGGAATGTCCTAAGAAGCCTTATATCCAGGATGACAGTTGACAACCATAGCAGGAACTTCTTCTCCAACTAGAAACTGAGGAACTCCCCTAGGCCCCTCAGAAAAAATCAACCGGGGTTCCCTCCGAATGTTTGATATGGAAACCTGCAAAGCCTCTTCAGACATACTGCCAACCGGATCCTCACCGGCCTCCAACACAGTGACAGAGAAATCCAACAACACAGCCGGGAGAGGCTCTCGGTTCATAACAACCTCAGGAGAAACACTTGACAGATGCTGGGCAGCAGAAGATTCCGGTCATACCTTTTCCACCTTCTTCTTCTCTAACAGCTGACTCTTGGGCCAGGAGATTCCTTCCATTGTATCTTTAACGAGTAGCCTATGATGCCGGTTCTCAAGATATAAGGAAAGGGGAGAAAGTGTACTGCAAAGGGTTTTCAGAACAAATGCCTGAAAAATAGAACAGGATGTATGGTCATGAGAAGCAACTAAGCAAAAATGACACATCGTGGAAGTGTCTATGGGAAATCTGTGTCCCGCACTGTAATTTACCCTTCCTGGATAACATTAACTTCAAGGAACACAAAAAAACAAGAAAAACCAAAATCCCCAATGGAGCACTTATTTGCAAAAACAACAAACAGACATATGAAGAATGAAAATGCATTAAGCTGGCAGAAAATGAACACAGGTAAACTGACCGATGGTATAAAAGATACATTCAGACTGGCAGCAAAGAAGTTCTTGTTTGGTAAGCCTGAATGTCACCTTTATGCTCTACATTATGCAGGGTGCATATGGTGATATTTGGCATGCGTTTTAAATTCAGAAGTCTTTTGAAGACTGGCCAGACTTCAAGCTTCCACGGCAGGAAATCCCCATAAAGTTAAGAATACCATAGTAGCAAATGTAAGGACATCTACTATTAATGTCATTGAATATCTCTTAAACTATGAGAGGAAGAAAGAGTTCCCTAGGAACAAATGAATTGTAAATAAATGACTTAATTAAGACAGAAAATAAAGGTTGATATAATTCTTATTTGTAAGACTGGCAGCAGGAAAAAGACTAAAGATATTACCATGTAAATCTGGCCTCAGTCAAGGGAAAAATCTTGGAACGGATGCTGAAGGAAAGAATTTAACAAGAAAGATCTTGATCCCAGTAGGATGCAGAGCTCAGATGCTACAGATAAACATCACTAATGTTAAACCAGAGTTCTTTGAATAGGCAGCACAATATCAGAAATGCACACTTACCATGACACGATGGTACAAAAGGATGGAGCCCTGAGGAGATCAATATGACAGGGTGTTGATTAGTGGCCATAGCACAGAAGGAGCCAGACATCAAGGGGACAGAATGGTGAGGCATTACATGCTTGCCTGTCCTGTGTGTGTGTGTGTGTGTGTGTGTGTGTGTGTGTGTGTGTGTGTGTGTCTGTGTGTGTGTTTGTGTGTATGTCTGTGTAGTATGATTTCCATGATAGAGAGCAAGGAACCACCACTTGGGTCACATGGGGAGGGGTAGAGTTGTTTGGAAGGAACCCCTCTGTGGAAGCAGGGACACTGCTTCTCTGGACAACCTATTGCTTGCTGCTCCCCATCACCTTCCAGATCATGCATGTTAGGGCCAGATAAAGTAAGAAGAAAAGCTTGCACCATCCCCTATTGCTGTCTGAATGATCAGCCCTCACTTGCAACATTCCCAAATGCTGTCTGAATGATCACCCATCCTTTGCACCATCCCTGATTGCTGTCTGAATGATCACTCCTCCTAGTTGACTCTTGGTGATGATCAACAGAGAGCAGGTGCAAAATGTGCAAAAAATGAGCAATGGGTATGCCTTATTTAGATGTCAGCAAGACAAATGACTCCATATCAGACAACTGAAGAGAGGATACATTCAGAAGCCATACAGGGGATACATGCATACAGGGTATCAGCATGGGAAAACATACTGACAATAGGACAGATGAAAGGATACTAATCAGTAAAGAACCAAAGAGTCACTACTGACACTGCTTCTCCTCAGTATACTCATTGAGGGTACAAAATGACAGCATCAAGTTTGTCTTTTTGCTCAAAGAACTTTAGCTCCCTATCAGAACTACAAACCCTGATACTTTAAAAACAGACTGATTACAACAAAATATAGTGAATTTCAAAACTCCCTAGTAAATGTTAGCAGTGCTTTTGCAGGCAGGCTATCCTCCCAGACCCCTCATGGGGAGGTCCCCCACATGTCTGCTACTAATATATCTCATTCAAGCCTATAGTGCCTTTTTTGTATTTGTCCAGCTAACAACTTTAGCTCCTTATGCCACCTAGAGCTTTTTTGAGCTGAGTTTTCTAACCAGGTGACTTAAAACTCTAATGATAAACAGTATTAGAAAGACAAGGAATAATTAACAAAATGACACTAAGCTCGTTAATGTAGGATGCCCCACTGTAGACAAATTAATCACTTTTTGCCACTTATTATTCATATTTTCAAATTTCCATTCATATTTTTATAACTGAGAGACATACATGCTGTTGAGGGATATAGTGTGAAATGCTGTGGTGGGAGATGAGAAAATTCATTGTCAGTGTCCATTTATGTCAGAATATGCTGAAAATACTGCAAGTTTTTTTGCTAGTAATTACAATAAGCAATATTTCTATATGCATTTAATCCTTCAAAACAAATATGACTTCCAAAATATTGCATTTCATTACGTGAAACCCTAGCTATTGTTGAAGAAAACTGTCACCAATTTTTGCAATGTAAGCTGCACATCTTTGTCTCGAACTACCACACCTCCTACTCCTCTCTCAGCTCCAAATTATACACTCCATTATTTATTCACCATCCTTCTGTCCAGCACTAGGCACCATAATCTCCCTCCATGTCTCATCCATACTACTAAGGAGATCCATCCAAGACCACTTAGAAAGTTACAAGCCCAAGTCTAAAATAGGAGCCATTACATACAGCTACCATCCCTCTATTGCTTGGAACAAACTCCCACAAGAAGTTAGATCACTTTCACATCTTAAAGTATTCAAGCTAACCACTAAAGAGTACTTAAATGGTCACTAGATTTGTAACTGTTCTCACCCTCCTTGAATATACATTCACTAAATAACAAACCTAACTTCCTCTGTCTTACCATCATTTCTTCTCCTCTATACCAAAACATTTGCAACTTAAACTGGTCTACTTCATCCTTTTTTACCTAACACTATCTCCTTTCCTTCTGCTGTAGTATTCTTCATAACATTTTTATAGGCAATTGTAACTGCATATATATGATAACTGTTCTACAAGTTTTATTATGAATGATTATAATGTTAACTGTGTTTGTAACTGTTATATTTTTTTTGTAATTATGTTTTGGAGCTTTTCTCCCCCGGCCTCTGCTGAAAAAGGGGTTCCAATTAGAATAACGAAAATGCATTTTGTCAAATGCGTTTTCAGTGACACCTAAAGACCGAACAGGCAAAACAGCAAAGCTGCTGTTCAGCAAATTCTTTCCCTGGGAAGGAAGTTGCTTGACCACTTTGTTGCTTTGCCATGTTCTGCATTGTAGTTTGATCTCAGAGATTCCCTTATCCGGTATATCTCCTGAGCATAAATGTGCAACAGTTACTGACCTTAGGGTTAGGGAGCAGGTTAAGGTAAGTGCATATGTTTTAAAATGTTTACTTTTTTTTTTTGCGTTAGATGTATGGTTGACTTATGTGTGTATGTGTTTTCAGCTGTTTACTTTTGTTTTGGGGGGGTAGAATTAGAGTTAAGGTAAGTGTGTATGTGGTTGGAACGGTTTACGAAAATGTGCAACAGTTACTGACCTT